>NW_027470969.1:0-30691 GCF_051020765.1 Lasioglossum baleicum
CCTTTTACCAAAGTGTTTATTTTATTGTAAGAATCAAATTTAACTTTTCCTAGGGATGTATAATATATTGGGAATTATTTTATTGGTAATTGAATTAATATAGAATTTTATTCTGATAACAATGTTAAATTTTATTATTGAAATATAAAACGGGAATATTCTATTAAATCACTGTAAAAATATAGAGGAAAGATTTAGAATTTTATTATCGAAATGAAAGTCTATTTTCTGTACTCGCATCGTGCCGCGAATTAGATAATTATAGTAAACTGGTGTTCCAAAATTTTAAGCAGGTACTGTAAATTCAGCATCCTTCAACATCATCAGTTTATGTCCAAAACATAGCGGAAGTATTTTAATCAGAATGCAAATATAGTATACATGTAGAATTCGGTTTTAGTTGCCCCATATTCCAAATACAGTGACAAAATGAAAAATTGAATCCACTGACAGTATACAGGACAGAACAGTGTACATCAAAATCTTTCTATGAACCAATTTAAATAATCTGATTCAGAAAATTATTTTCCAAACTTTTTATCGCGAGAAATAAAATACAATAACGACATAGAAAGTTATTTTGTCTATTTCTATACTAATATACGCAGAATAAAACATAACGATAATATAGAAAATTGTTTTACTAACTTTTACTCTGATAAGCACAGAATAAATCGTAATGGCAATACAGAAAATTATTTGATCAATTTTTATACCGATATACGTTACATAAAATATAATAATAACATTAAAGATTACTTCACCAATTATCAGCCTCATAAACATAAAACAAATTGTAATAATTGTGCATGGAATAGACGTATGAGAGAGTACCTTACGAGAAAGTTTTTATAGTTATATTTCTTCTATACAACTATGTGAACCATTTATAAAATTAAAAATAAATATTTATCGTATGTTAATAAATATATTATCCATTACTAATAATAATAACACGTGTAACCATTTTATGAATTTTTATCTCGACGAAAGTGGAATAAAATATAATAAGAATGAAATTACACTTGGTACTCAGAGATAACGCATCTGCTCGAACCTTGTTTTTTTTAACCAAAGGACGAGTGTCGGCGGATTGTTGGATTAGCCATAAGATTTGTATGATGTGACCAGAAAGGTTCGGAATCCGAATTATTCCTACTGCGGAAGAAAACTCAAATTTTCCAGTTGTCAACATGAGATATCGAGACAACCTGTCAGACATGCTCCTTACAGTTATTTTACAAAATAAAACATTTAATCTTTGTTACGATACGGCGAGTTTTATTATTTCCACGCTCTAGTTTTACCCGGCTCCGTTTTCAAAAAACAATTTTGCTAGTACACCAAGTACACTCGACAATTCAAATCAACGGACAACGATCGAGTAAGAAACGCTCCGTTCCCACTTAAAATCGTGGAATAATGACAAAAAATCGGCGAGAACGATGTCGGAAAAATGGCGCGAATGGAATATAAAAAAGTGAGAAAGAAGGTTACAAAAATAGCGAATACGTAATTCGTAGCGGAGTGGAGCGAATAGGTCCGAACGATTCTCGGCTAGAATCGTCCTAAATCCGGCATCATTTGAATTTTGCCAGTGGATTTGCCGGAGAAGCATTGTCCTCATTTAAATATTTACCCGTCTGGAAGCATCGTTGCACGCGTATCGACCTGTATCCCGATCAGAGGTGGATGAGAGACTACGGTCTGATGGCGAGCTTGGCGAGCTTGGCGAGGGTTGGGCGAAGAAATATATCGGGTTGATGCCAACATCTGTGGCATGAAGCAAAGGAACGATTCGGGGTAAGGCCACGGCAAGGAGGAAAGACGATGAATCCACGTGGCCCTCTCTTGCTCGGTGTCTCCTGGAATACCGTTTTCCTCGTTTCTTCAGCTCTCCCCAACGTCTCTGCTCTCCGGCAAGAAGAGACATTCGGTGCAGACCATTACCCCAGTCCCGGGTGCCATCGGCCATCAGCAGCGCGTTAAAGCCGCTGCAATTACAAACTCCGACAGTCTCATCCCCTTTACTTCCACCACCGCCGCCACCTTGCTCGCTCGCGCGCCCCCTATCTAGCCATTCTTCTCTTCCCTATCCCCGGCTCCCGTCTCGCTTTCCGCCGTGGCACGTTTCCATTCACTCTTCCCACCGGTCTCTCCACCCTTCCCACCCCGCCGACCACTCTCTCTTTCCGTCGTTCCGGTTTTCTCCTTTAGTCTTTCCGACGCCGCTCCCATTTACATTCGGCCGGCGCTATCGTAAAAGTAACTTTGTAACCGGCACGGCCAGTACCCGCCAGGATCCCTCTGCCGTCCTCTATTTCGGCGAAATTACACGTCGCCCGGTGCCGCAGCCTCGAAAGATTTCCCTTATCAAGCCACGCTGCCCGAAATCCGCCCTCTTTTTCTCTCCGTTCGTCCGTGTCCGCCATCGCTTCGAACGGCACCGTTACGGTTAAAACCCTCCCCTTCCAACCCCGTGCATTCCCTGATTCCCTGGCCCGGTGTTACGGGCACCACGCCACCGCGAGACTACGGATACGCAGGGATGAAATTGTTAATTTTATACACCGCCTTGCTGACCGACCCGTGCTGATGCTCACCCTGGCTGAGAGCCGCGCCAGTGGCTGACAGGCCAGGGTAGATAGTTGGCTGGCTAGGCTCCTCCGCGTCGCTGATGTCGCGTCTGATGAACCTCGGTTAATTGCCCACGAGCTGCGCGCACTCCGACGCTTGCCCGGTGAATTGTTGGTAATTTCTGTTAATTTATGTTGATATTTCGCGTACATGCTGCGATCGGACAGAGCGGGGATTAATAGGGTGGTTTAACAATGGGTATGGTGCATGTTGATATTATGTAATATCAGGTGTAGGCAACTCTGGTACAGTGATTGCTTCTGGATATTTTGTTTCTGTCATCCAGGGGTTGGAAAGGATTGGAAATGAGCTATGTTAATTTAACGATTTTTCAAGTACTGCATTTGGAAAACTCTATCGCGTTTCACAGTAAAACTACCAAAGGGGTGAAAATGAATTGTACAATTATTGCGAACACGTAAAGTGTTTCTTGATGAAATTTATGCTCGCTTTCGTTCGGATCGACATTTATAATTATCTGCATTTTTGTAAAATACACGTGGCTACTCGTTATAGATCGATAGTTTTAAAAATAGTATTAATAGTGTAAGTAATAGTGTTAATTTCATGAACGCCGTGTTTTAGAACACTGGTTGCACGAAGATTCTAATTTTTAATTATTCGAATGCCGATCAGATTTTAAATTCGAGGTTAGAACGTTATTTGAGATAATTATGTTCAGGTCTTCAAATCTTAGCGATCGAGGAGGGAGAATTAAAAATGCGAATTATCAGGATGATTGAAAGATGGATTATGCTTGAAAGGAGTCTAAAAAGGAGTTAGACCAATTCCATCGGATCTTGAATTCGAGGTTTGAGGATTGTGCGAGGCAATTGTCAGAAGACTTTCTGAACTGTAACTTTAGTGATCGAGGAAGGAATATTAAAAATGCGAATTATCTAGATGATTGAAACATGGATTACGCGATGTGCTTGAGGGGAGACTGAAAAGGGATCAGACCAATTTCATCGTATCTAACATTCGACGTTTGTCGGTCGTTTAAAGTAATCGTAGAATACATGATCTGATTTGCAATTTTATCAATCGTAATCACGCTACTTCGCTTATAATTATCTTCATTAAAAATAATAAAAATGCGAATTGAAGAGGTGACTTAAATCTTATTTGTGTGCTATGTCTAAGAGAGGACTAAAAAATAACCAAACGTTACATTGAATTTCGAATTTTATATTTGAGATTGAAAATTTGTTGAGGCGAGCTACAATTTCGTTAATCGAAAATGAGAATGAACGAGGTGTTTCAAACTGAGAGAGATAAGAAAAGAAACGAGATGAATTATATGCCTCAAGTTTGAGGTTATTTTAGGTTGTTCGAATTAATCACGGTAAGGCTAGTTGATCAAAGAGGCATTTGCGAGGATAGAATTTTATTTCGAACCGTTATTACAACCTCTTACATCCAATTATGTACTCTCGTTGCCAATGATTGCGCAGTTCTTCGAATTAAAGCAATTAGAGTCGTTATTACGTTATGAGCAGAGGAAATCTAACAAGCCTGAATTTAGTAAGGGAAACTTGTGAAAATCCAATTATCCACGAACTTTGTACCAGTGGTACAGCTGTATAATTCGGTACAGAATCGTCTTCTTATTAGATATCGACTGATTTCACCATCAATTCTTGATTTAGCGAACCAACTATCTCAAAATTGATCGAGGCGAATTCTTTTAATCATATTTCCAATACACGAAATATTATTCCGCTTCTTCGTTGAAATCCACGTGGCAGTAACCGAGATAAACGATTTAAGTCTTCTCTAATTCAGTGAATTTCCTGATTTAGAGTAAGACGTTTACGAGGTGCGTAACAACTTCCACATCGACGTTTCATTTGCCTGTTTGACAATAAATTGAGTAAAACGAAGCCATTGATCGAGTACCATGACGTGCTTAAAGATTTCTAATATTGGATGTCTTTCTGAAATTATTTGAAATATACAAGCAAAAAAGGCACTTTTCAAGTCCTGTTATTATATAATAAAGCAAATTTCTATTATACAATTGAAACCCAGCGTGTATTTATGTAAACTTACAAAATATTATAATTGAATGAAACATCTTGATTGAATGTAACTTATGATTCATTGAAGATCCAAGTGTCTGTACTATAACGTCTTTCATTTCAAGTATAATTAGGCTACAAATGTTCTTTCTAAATTTTTTTTACTTATTCTTACATATCATAGATTTTTCTAATTAAAATTAGATTACACCACTTCCATCCAAATTTAAAATTGAAATTGTAATTAATCAAACATAATTGTGGATAATGACACTGGCCATAGGAGTAGTCAATAACATTATTCAAAAAGTGATAAATAATTTCATTATTTAAATATTTATATTATTACTGAAACGATAATAATAAATAATAATAATGAAATAACACTTAATTTAAACAATTTAAATAATTAATGTCATATAATATAGTATAGTATAGTTATATAATTTAAGTGTATATCACATAAGCTTTATAATAAATAATAACGTTAAATATTATTACCATATATATATATATATCTAATACAATAAAGCGAAATAACTAATAGTGGATATAGAAATTACAAATTTTTAAACAACAGCTAATACGTTCGTGTATTATTCTCAGTATTCAACGATACCATCTGAGTTTGTATTTTGAAATATTCCCCCTTTCCCATATATTTTGACAATTAACACATATGTCTCGACGCATATAATATGCAACAGTGGGTATACTGAAATCGGAGTAATCGTGGTGAAAATTAGATCGTAATATACCAAACATAACGACCCCGATTAAAGCAAGTGGAAATATCTGCAGGCAATTACGAGGCAGATTACTATATAAAATAACAGCAACAATGCTAGTTTGACGACGGAGTAACCCGAGAATTTAGCCAGTACCCTTTTAGGAAATAAACAAAAATTTATTCACATAAGCGTACCTTTCGCGTACTAAGAGGGACATTGATATTTAAATGTGTCACGCGGTGGTTAATTAACCCCTTTCGCGTTCTATTGTCCGGAACACTATACGAGAGGCCATTATATTAATTCAAAAGCAAATGTCTCACAAAAAGTATTACGGTTTAAATAGGTTGGTCACAGGCCCTCAGCGTATTCTGTATTAATAAAATTAAGCTAATAATGTTTAACAAGAAAGACATAAACAGAGGGAAAAGGAATTAATGCTCATTAAACATGCGAGAAAGGTATAACATTCGCCGATGTTTCACTTTTTAATTACGACATGAAAAGAGATAAGGAAAAAAGAAAGAAAGCAATGTTATCGTAAACCAAATTATCGTGTCAAATATAATTGTTAAATATTTATAAGATTCGCGATTCTATATTTAATAAAAACATTGACAAATTTAAATTATAAACGAAGTATATAAACCGTGAAAAAATTATCGATAATTGTACATTGAAAATCAATATTTGATTTTAAAAAATGTTATTCGATTGATATGTAATAAAGAGAGATTTATTAAAGAGCTCTTTTTCCATTCAGAAATTTATCTTTAACTTATTATTTATATCTTTTTATTCATACTATTACGATTTATATTTACATCATTATCGACAAAACTCATTATTTTGATTACTATTCTATTTATTATATACTATTTTCTTTACTGTTATATTCATTATTTATCATTTTTATTGCTGCTATTTTCATTACGCTCCGTTATTTCGATTTTGGATATTTACTTAAGAATTAAAATTTGATGATTTGAAATTTTTAAAAGTCAATATGTACACTTCCGAAACAAATAAAAAAAAAAAAAAAAAAAAAGAGAAAGAGCTCAAATTAAAATATAGATAAGCAGAAACACTGTGCAATTTCAATATGAATTAAAAAGATAAATAGTAGATAAATTGCCACAATTTCACACCCCGTGTTATAATTAGAATAATTTGCCAATAGCGATAATAACATACCGTCACCGTCTGTGGAGTAACAAAACATTGAGCAAAACTGAATGTTGCATGAAGAAATATTACACTTAACAGCACAGGCCATCGAAACCATACGGCGTATAAACACTCTTTTTACAAAAATTCAAACGAAAAATGGTTTTTAAACTTTGAACTGTGGAATCCGCGAAGGGAATTAAAATAAATCAGGGAGCAGGAAATTCATTAATCAAATTCCATGAAATACTGCGCTCGCATCGACCAGGAATCGATGTTCTGTCCGTAATTTTCGAAAATTTGCTAAAACGCGTACTCGAGAGATTTACTTCGTTATTTACACCAACTTTTTTTATATTAAAGACAATTACGTTGCGTGAAAATAATTGATAAAATATCCGATTTTAATAGCGTCAGTTATTAACTTTAACGAGGAATTAAAAATTACCGAATTTTTGTTTCTATTTTCATTTTGAAATTATATTAAATATTAATAGCTCTATTATTTTTAACTCTGCTGATTTCAATTTGTAAAGAAAGAAACATACTTGATAGTTTAGAATTTTATTACTCGAATACAAAATACGAATACAAAATAAAATGAAAAATATAGCAATTCCATATAGAATACCATGTATGGAAGTACTCTTATTTCCTTTTACAAATCATTCAGAGAATATTATAATATTTTAATAATATTATATTATCGATATAATAATATTTTACCAAAAATATTCTATAACGTAATAAAATTCCGATGAAAGCACTAAAAAGTTCCTTAATCAATATTCCAACATTGAAAAGGTGCTTTAGAATGTCCAAAAATGTTATTACATTTCTCATGTTAACACCTGTCAACAGCTAGGGAAACGACAGAACTCTAATGAAGTACAGTCATCGCGATACCTATTGACTAATTAGCGACTGACGAATGTATTGATCTAACGTATCACCGTAAATCATTATCACGCTGCCACCTACCCACTGTATGTGGACAGTAAATCCGTCAGAGAGTTATTCTGCCTCTCTTCTTCTAGCATACAACAAAGTAAATAATATACATACATATAATATAAACAAAATTGTCAAATCTGAGACTCAAAATCCATCGAATTTATTTCAATTTCTCAGATATCACAATTTTCTCGCTCTCACCCTACGAAAACCAAAAAATTCCTTAACCAAATTCTATACGATCATCAAAGAATCATTTTCGCGAGCTCATTCGAATTTTTCACACAGCAGCGTATTCTCTTCGCGAGACATACGGATTCCACGAGCTCATTGTCGTCCAAACAATGATTCCGATGAGTCGCGGTGGATAGGAGAATTCGCAGGAAACACTCGGCGACAGACAAGATGGTGTAGGGTTTGAAGCCGGGGTGAAACTGTCGCATCAAAAATGCCAGTGTATGACCATTTCGAGCGATTAAATCATCGTTCGCGACTGCCGGCTTTAAAGTGACGTGAATTTTCAGGTCAATTTACAGAGCACTTAATCGAACGGATGTGTTTGAAGTCAGCGTTTGCGCTCGTCATCGAATCGTTTGTTTCGAACGAGCCGATAACACCGAGGATAAATCTTGATTCGGTTATTCTACTCCGATACCGTGTGTTCTCCACCATATTCGGCCGCGGGTATAGGAGCCAGGTCGGAGAGCTTTTCAAACACAATGAGCCCCTAACCCCCTCCATTGATGCATGCAAACTAGGAAAGCGAAATAAATAGTAGCGTGCAACGATGTCTCGAAATTTGTGTCTCGAATTTCTCGTGTCTTTTTATGGACTGGCATACAGATCGGTGAATAGAAGTTCCAGTTAGGGGTTAGTCAGCAGTGTGTAGAGTACGCTTGTATATGAGCAGAGTGGTTGAAAAGGTCGGTGAAAAGGTGTTTGAAAATTTCTTTGGTTAGTATAATAATACGCAAGTAATACGAAGTATGTTTTGTATTATACATTATATATAATTAATATATAAAATGTTTCACTTAATTTCGTGAAATATCATTCTCAGTAAGTTGATTTTTTTTCACCTTGATAACGCAGTTTCACAAAACTCGAGTGTTATTATCCTCTCGTCGGTTTAACTCAACATTTAATGAAAAATTAAATAATTTTTGGTTAGAAATATTGGATCTCTCCGATAATTAGATAATTGGAGATAATCGTGTCACTCGAAATAAATGTTGTAAATGAGAAACGAAATTTATAGATATTATAATGAATTTTTGTAAGTCATCAATGTAATTTAATTGTAGAATCTTAATTATATTATATTTTATGGTTTATTGATTTGCATCATTTTCAAAATTTACTTCTTACGAATATTGTTAATATTTGATGATTAATATTTAAAGTCTAACATCAGGTCCATTTATTTAGATATCAAAGTTATCAAAGATAACTTTCCGTGCGCGTAGAAAAATAATTTGATGGCGGAAAGTATAATTTCAACCATCTCGATAATTAATCCACGATATATACATGGCTCGAAAGAGTCACGTTTGAATGAAGTAGCTGTACACTATGCACACATAAGCGTGTATCAGATATCCATACTCGAATAATGAATGAGACCCTCAACGGTATTAAAATTTTCGAAAAACACCCTTGAATATTTCTCGATTTATTTTCATCAAAAATGTGTTATGACGGGAACGAAACTTTCGAATAAACATCGTTTCATTGAGCTTGGCACGTTTCCACGCGATAACCGCACTTAATAAGGTACCGACGTGTTTTCCCAGTGAATTAGCCACTCTTCCAAAAAGTCGATACATTTTTTTTTCCTTCCCCCCCCCCCTCATTTTCTTTCTTTTTTCGTAAAAGTACACTCGACCAGCAAACAAGCGCGTGGACTTGTCTAATAGTACGGTAATTTAACGTCTCGAATAAAAAGTAATAACGAGACACGTTCGTGTTTACTGCAATTTCATTGCTCGTGAAAGTAAACAGGCGTATACATATCCCAAATAATTGTTGCATCCGTACCCTTATCTTTCAGCGCGCACGGGTATTACGAAATTTAATACAAAGTTAATGATTTGTGAGATCTGATTAAAAATTCGATGATATATATAAATGCGTGAAAATATTCCAACAGTTTTTTACATTGCTCTGAATAACCGCATGAAATAAGATCTCTTTAATGTTATTTTCACGATAATACTATTTTATTAAATCGGGATATTATTTTAAATATATATTCATTAGATTTTTGAATAATTTAAATAAGCACGTGGAAATTATGTACGATCTGTAAATAATTATTTAGAAGAGAACGATAGGCCAAAGACACTTTGGTCCTTTGTACAATTTTATCATTTCTTCTTTTAATCTAACGCGAAGGACTAGGAATTGTTCTCTATAATGAAAATAAAATTAAGAAAGTATAATTAAGAAAGTGTAATTGGGACCGTAACTAAAATCTATGCTAGACCAAAAACTAACATAAAAAATAAATTAAACCTAACGCCAAAGCCATAAATAGATACTTAGATAATTTCCACGTAATTTCGAAATTTTCGAAAACCGCAAAGGAAAATATAAAATGAAAACTACATAATTAACCCTTTGCGGACGATAAATGAAGTTAACGGTACATCGAGTATATACAAAATGATTAAAAATGACGAACCGAAGGAAATTTTCTGAATTAAAAGATATGTACAACATCGATGACGCTGCTAAAATTATTTTTTGCTCTATTCCAAGCAGCTTTTGCTCTAAAAGATAAAAATATTTTCACGTATATTATGACATTTGTCCCCAAGGGGCTAAAATCACGATTAAAAACTGGAAATTGCAGGGGCAGAATAAAATGCAACATAAATCCCGCATAACCTATCTCTCGCACTGTTTCAAAGTAAGTAATTACACGCCGACAAATTCGCAGCTATCGCCTCTAACCAAGCGATCCTGAGGATCGGCCACGAAATAAGCTATCACGATAGAACATAGTCGTTAACCAAACCACGCTAAGTCCACGAAATCCATAAATCTAAGCTCCCAAACGCATCGTAAATGTCGAGATATCGGCTACCCGGTGCAGAGCCGAGGGATCCGTCAAACAGATGCATCTATAAGCGAAGTTTCATCGACGATGTTCCGAAATATTTCATCAGCCCAATAGAACACGAACGAGCTAACCCTTCGACGATGTGAAACTCCGCGGCCGATAAATCCGCGAACGACTGCGATCTTCAATCAGTTTCGAGCCCTCTGCTCATCAGCGCTCATATTTATGCTTCCACCTGACTGACAGCCCGCAGATTTAACCTCGACCGATTCCTCGGAAGCTTCGATATCGAGTCGTCTTCCGAATGCTTAGCTAACCGAGTCGTAGACCAAGGAAATCCACCTTTTAAGTCCGCAGGCTCAAGTATTTAACCATGACCGACGCTATCTACGTCGAAGATCGGTTTCCCTCGATCGAACAGAAATATCGGCTGCGCCACCAAGGTAGTAGTCCCAAGATCACGTTCGATCGACCATCCTCCCACCCACCGGTCCAGCAAGTAGAGCAGTAATTCCTGGGAGATTAGAGTCGCGGGCAAACTAATTTATGGCAGTCGAAATTCTGCTTGCCGCCACGATGCGCTGGTGTACGGATACCCAAGTATATCTCTACAGTCTTTATTCGGAAGATGTATAGATTCGTGCTCGAGTTGTTGGCCAGTGTTGCCTGGCATCGTATCGGACATGTTTCGGTTGGGACAGGTGCATTGGAAAGAGTGTGGTGGGGGTGGACAGGGTGCGGTGAGTGCGACAGGTGATGCGATTATAGGGGTGTCGGCGGTTCCGCTGTTTAGGCTTCTCTTAGCGACGTTTGTTGCTGTGCTTTGCAAGTTAATAGGATATTCGAATGTTCCGTTATAGATAAAGAACAAAGATTTTCAATTCGGACGAAGTAGAGCAACGATTTTTTAATTTTTTTACGTTAAGTGTTAGTGTGCTTTGGTAGTTAACAAGAGATTTAGATGTTGCGTTTCAGACGAAGAGAGAGGGTTTTGAATTTGATTGGAACAGTAATTACTTAGTAATTACTAAGGAGATTTGGATAATTTGTTATGAACGAAGAACCAGCGTTTCGAATTTAGATGAAGTAGAGCAACAATTTCAAAATATTTATATGTTAAATATTACCGTGCTATGAAAGTTAGTAGAAAGTTTGGATGTTGCGTAACAAGATGAAGAGAGAGGGTTTTGAATTTGGATGAAGTAAAGCAACGATTTCAAAATTTGTTTTACGTCGAATAAAAGGTGTTCAGATTTAGTAACCGAAGAGAGATTTAATTATTTTTTTCGTTGACAATATTTTATACGAAACTATTTTCGACCTAAAGTATCGAAGTAATTCGATTAAGTTTTCGACGATATTTAAGCACGACATTAAATATTATTCTTGGATCCGAAAATTTTTGAAATTGAAGTTAATATAGGAAACTGTTTAGTAATCGTTAACCCTTTACAGTCCCTTACCGACTCGACATCAGGAAATTGTTTTTCAAGAGATATCGTACACAGAGTACAATAGCGTAAATCAAACAGATCCTTTATTTATTTAAATTGCCCTATTTTTCAGTCGAAGTAAATTTCAAGTAAAACGCTCAAAAGTGTTGGCAGCTGCTGGTAACGATGTTGAAATATAATTCGAACTTCAAAGGGTTAATGCTCAAATATACAAAACGATCATGATTAAAAAAGATAAATTACATCGAAATCTGAAAAATTCGAGACAAGTGGTAAAATCTGCTATAAAAGAGTGGCATAGATTTTTCGGCTGATTCGGTTGGTATCGCGTTAAAATTACAGCAGCTTATCCGGAAACAACGATTACCAGATAATATCACTCCGCGTTGTTATTTGGAAACACGCGTTTAACGTACATTTTAATTGCACGGTAAAATAACAAAAGGACGCAGACAGGCAACTCTGAAAATGACAACATGTCAGAGAATGTGAAATTAGTTGACAGTAAATCTCCTTGTCCTTTCGTCTCAAGTACTCTATTCAATCATTCTCTTCTAAGTAGGATTATACCAGCACGAGCTAAAACAATGGCTTCTTAGACGTACGGATCAGGCTTAAGTGGTTTAAATTTTGACTACGCAAACGATGCGAAATTCCCAGCGCATACATCTCATCGAGTTAAAACGAGTTTAATTATTCCCTTCGTCGCGTGGAATAAAATCATCCCACGGATCGAGAAATATACAGTGAGTCACAGCCAATATCCTTCTCCACGTGTATTTTTCATTCGAAAATAGAAGCTTTCGGGTAATTTAGAAAAAAAAGCGAGGCAGATATATATTGTAAATACATCTATATTTATCGCGTAATAACGAGAATGGGAACGAACGATGTTCTTATTTTCAAAAATCATCCTCAAACTTCTGTTTTCGAATGAAACGTATTTTCACGCGTGGTGTACGATTTTGGCTGTGACTCACTGTAAATTCCGAAACGTCTATCGAGCATTGGAACCGCGTTACCCTCATCCTTGCTGAAAAGCATAAAAAGAAAAAGAAAGAGGAAGAAATAAAAATTACAACGTAACATGTTTCACGACGCGTTACATCCAATTCCGTTCGAGATAATCGCATCGGAGGAAATACTTTAACAAGATGGGAAGCGTGCATGCCGGGAAAGTAGCTGACCTCTCACCTTATTTCGTGAGAACTGCACCTCGGCTCCTTTGTAATCCCAGCACGCGAATCGAATTTAAGAAAGCCAACGGCCAGCAGTTGGCGAAGCTGCTGCCAAAGTTCCGCGTCGCCTATAGACAGGAGAGTTGGCAGAAATTGCCACGACAACGACGCTCCGCGTACCGTCAAACGATCAGGCTCTACTCGCTGGTCCAGGTCAATCGAGCGTAGAACGCGATGGATGGGCAACACAACAGGCGCGAGAACGAGAGAACAAACGCGAGAACGATCCCCTCGTAAAGATTCGTATCGACAGAGATTCATCTTCGACTGGACGATTTACACGCGATAGACCGAAACGAGCGGCAATCGGGGTGGCAGCCGAGCGAGAAAAGACCTACGATACTACCCAGTGTCCACGCAGCCCGCATTTACCTGGCCCGTCTTCCGAATCGCGTAGAACACGCGAGAATACGGGCAGAGGAAGAGCCCTATCCCAGGTTCCTCCGCGAGGATACCGTCGGCTTGCAAGCGCGGAACGGTTCGCTGGCAGCCAGGAAATCCCGGCACGCGAATCGAGTTTAAGAAAGTCGGGACGAGTCGGTGAGTCAGTGAGCGAGGCAGCAGCCAGTGGTGAACGGCGGTAGTTGGTGAAATCGCAGGATACCGGCTCTACTCGTCAGTACTCTGTCAGAGGACGCAAGCGCGCTCGCGCCCCTTATCGAGTTCGAGAGCAAAAGCGACGGCGGCCGGTGGTGGTAGAGAGGTATACGTCTATAGAGCGTGCATAGGAATAGGTGGGAGCGAAGGAGGAAGGGAGAGTAGCGGGGTGCGCGAGAGAGAAGACAGGGCAGAAGGGTGGAGGGTTGTAGGTGGCGGCACACAGCCGGCTACGAAGGGAGAGAAAGAGAGAGAGAGAGAGGCGGAAAGGGGTGGAAAAGGAGGGTGGAGGAGGAGAAGAGAGGCGGGTGCAGCTAGGAGTCGGGCGCCGCAGTGTTTGTCAGTCCTTCGTATGGACATCACGTCTGACGCGGCTGATAGTCTACTGGCGCTCTGGCATTCGCGTCTACGCGTAAGTTTTGGCGGCATCTATCACCTCCGCTCGGCGACGTGTCGCGCGTCGAATCCGCCGTCGATGAGCTACCGGACGTGCCTGTGCTTACCCGCGACCTCAACCGGCCCGCGCTGTCGTCGTCGGCCCGACGAGTAATTCCGGGATCAATCGGCGGATCGAGATGTGAAGACGCCGTATTGGAAGCGATGTGGCTTCCGTTCATGCTGCTCGCCTTGATGGCGAGCGGTTCCGCGTGTCCGGATCTATGCGAGTGTCATCAGAGTGCCGTCGACGGGGAGCTGCCGGCTTTCGTACGCGTCAAGTGTCGTGGTCGTGCGCCAGGTTTGTCCGAATTGCCGATTAAAACGGGCAGTTTGGCAGTGGACGGCGCGGACGAGTACGAAGTGATCGGTTTCCTCGACGAACTGGAGGCGAGCGAATCGCTGAACGATTTCGGGGTGATCGGTACGTTGAACGAGTTCAACGGGAACGATACGCTGGACGAGTTGGACTTTGGCAACTCGACCGTTCTGCCCTACCTCCACGAGTTGTCCGTGACGAACTGTTCGTTGGTGTTCTTGAACGTGTCGTGGCACGGCTTGGAACGCGTGAGAGCGTTGAACCTGTCATGCAACAATCTGGACACGATTGAACGACGTGATAGTAGGCCGTGTGATGAATATGAGCGAGCTGACGCGTTTCGACTTGTCGATAACTCGCTGACAGACGTGAGTGCCGGGGCTTTTAGGACGCTTGCGGGATTGGTGAGGTTGAGTTTGCGTAGGAACGCGATATCCAATGTGCACGAGGACGGGTTCCGCGGATTGGACCGGTTGGAGTTTCTCGATTTGTCGGACAACAGGCTGGCGGATTTGCCGGATAGCGCGTTGACACCGCTCTATTCGTTTGCAAAAGTTGGATCTCAGTGGGAATCAGCTGCAAGTTCTGGGTGCCAGGTGGTTCGAGAGTCTCGATAGACTGAGGGAGCTAGACGTTTCGAGGAACGGTTTAGCGGCGGGCGGCTTCCGGAACTTTGCAGCCGCTTCCGGGATTATCGATACTAAAACTCGCGGAGAATCCGCTGAAAGAAAGAGACGTCTCGTTGCTCCTCGGCACCGGCAGACGTCTGGAGACCGTGGACGCGTCTCGTACCGGTTTGGCTAGGGTCCCGGCGGCGCTAACGAGATCGGTCAGAGCGCTCAGACTAGCCGGCAATAAGTTGACGACCATCCGCGGCGGAGACTTGGACAGTTACCCTCTTCTACGGATACTGGACATTTCGGAGAATCGATTGACAGACATCGAGGACGACGCTCTCGGTCGTCTGGAGGTCTCGAGGAATTGGACATCTCTGGCAACGTTCTCCTCAAGTTCCCGGGAAGCCTGCCAACAGCCTGACGAACCTGAAGCTTCAACGAAACGCGATAACCGCTCTGAAAATGGAGGACCTGCAGGGCCTGTACAATCTAAAGTCGTTGATGCTGAACGACAACGATATCAACGAGATCGAGGTGGGAGCCCTCGGTCAATTACCGGTCCTGGAACAGCTCGATCTGTCGGATAATCCCATTAAAACGTTGCCGGCTAATACTCTAAGTGGACAAGTAACCTCGCCAAGCTCCGTATGTCAGGATTAACCTCGCTGGAACGAACGCAGGAAGAACAAAGCGACATGGCATTCCCGGTACCTACGCCCGAAAGACTCGTTTACCTCGACGTATCGAGGAGTCCGGTCCTGGCCAGGCAGCTCTTAGCCGATGACGCCGCGCTGTCTGCCTGCAAGAGCCTGATCGAATTGAACCTGTCCGTACCAACGTTACCAGTCTTAGATTCGATCTGCCGTACATGCTGCCGCAACTGCGTATCATGCACCTCAGCGAAATCACTGGGATTGCACGGAGGATCTTTATTGGGTGGGCGAATGGCTTACGGCAGCACGAGCAACTAAATAAAGACGTTCGACCGGGTCAATGCGATACCCCTGAGGAATTGTCAGGATCCTCCCTCTACGAATTGCCATCGCCACCGAGTCCTCTTCCCACCACCCAGCCAACCACGACACCCATCGCCTCCACCCTATCGATTCTATCGTCTCCGTCGAACGTACGTCTTATTTTAATAACCTCGCCGTGTCTTCCAACGTTCCAACCGACGTCGACGCGTCCAAAGCAACCGTCAGCCCTGTCAACGAATCTATTACCATCGACGACACGACGCCGGCGACGCGCAGCGACTCGAGCCATCGGATCGACAGCTTCCGCAACCTCGCCGAGAACTCGAGAACAACGACACCAGACCAGGCCCGACGATTCCCGACGAGGAAACTCGGTCTCGCGACGCGGTCGCGTCCTTCAGGAACGCGGCGACATCGTCACCGGGGGCGAAGAAGGAGCGAAAGTCGGAGGAGAAAGTTAACGAGATCGATGAGACCTCGGCGGAGATTAAAAATTCAATTATAGACGTCGCCGGGTTGTCGTATCGGGGAACGACCGAGAGCAAACCGTCGGTTATTAGGACGGAGGAGGATTCGGATCCAGGAACTTTTGATAATCGTATAGACGGTAAGAGGCAGAAGAGCAGGGGACCGAGCAAACTTAGCGTATCGCCGAGCAAGATCACCTCCTTCAAGCTATCGAAACTTGGCCCGCTGAAGGAGGAAGCCGGCGGAAAGAAGACGGCCGAGAAGTACTCGAAGAGGCTGAACAATCTGACAAAAGAGAACTTGGTACTAGGGAATACTCCTGATTCGAATACGATAGCGGAGGAATTGAATAGTCGAGCGACTGATTCCGACGCCAGAGTCTCCGAGGCTTTATCCGCTGGTGCTCATCCAGGGATGCTGGTGCTAGCCGGCGCGGCCCTTGGCGCCGCAGCTGCGCTCACCGTAGTATTGTCGCGACGAGCCACCGTGCGCCGAAGGATAGGTATCATCGTCACGAAAACATCGAAGTGCACACGCTCACCCCGACCACCGAACTTTGGTGACCGGAGTCTGAATACGCCCGATTGTTCGACAGAGATAAGCGGCTGGAGGAATCCGAGAAACGCGATGAAATTTTCTCCGCGTCGTCTCAACGGCTCTCCAGCACTCCGCTGACAGACGTGTACTCCAGGAGGATGCCCAAGTAACCTATCCAGTCTCCCGTTTTCTTTTCTTCCTCTTCTTTTCCCCGCCGAGACCCGAGTCGAATCCTCGCGTTCGATCTCTCATCGCCGTTCGATGACGGATCGCCGTAAAAGAAGAAGGAAGACTTTTACGCGAAAGAATCAAAAAAGTCGTTCGGAGTCGTTCATTCTGAACGACGACGTCGTCCACGGGTACTCTCCGATTTAGCATCTTGCTCGTCTGTAAGCGAACAATCGCGACTAAGGCGTACAAAGCTCAAACAGATCGTGCTGTTTCTCCGCGAGAAGCAGCTAACCACCGGATTCGGCTTTGTCCGTCGGGAAATGCCGACACACGGGAAAGTTGAGCGAAGGGAACTGTTGGTCCAAGTCCCACGGAGTCTAACGTGTCTCTCTGCGTGCGAATCTCGACCCGAGCTCCAAGGCGAAGAGCCGAGAGAAGCACGAAAGGAGGAAGAGGAGAAGAGAATAAATTAAAAATCGGTGTTTGAAGAAACTGGCTGAACGAAGACTGTTGTCTGATCGGACTGGCTGTTTCGAAGGATGGTCCGAAGTCGGCTGTCCCGGCGTGTCCTTTTTCCTTCCACGGTACCAGCGGCACCTCCGCCTGGACGAAAGAGGACACAGGGAGGCGCGAACGAGGATCGGCAGGTGGCAATAAATTAAAAGAACGCAGTCCCCGACAACTGCGTCGATCTCAGGCTGATCGGAACGTTAAGTAACACACAGTGACAATAATAATTGTAACGTGCCGCGTTTCCGGACTGGACTACTCAACGTGCATACGTTCAGGACGCTGGGGGTACGGGAGTGCGGCTAGAACTAACGTACGAGGGAAAATGTGGTGAGAAAGAGGCGAGACGGAGAAGATGGGAAGGGGGCTAGGGCGGAAGACGGAGAAAAAGAAATTGATGGGACACAGGGAACGTGCTGGCGTGAAATTCGCGGTGGCGAATTGTACGTTTGAATGACAGTGCGAGACGAGAAGCGAGAGCGATTGCTGGCCGGAAGAACTTTTATCGAGCGCTGTGAGATCGAGTGAGAGAAGAAAGCGCGAGTGCACGAAGGAGTAAGTGACGGCGAGGGTGTGAGCAAGTATGCGAGAAGCGAGCAGAGAGCAAGAATGGGAAGGAGAAGACGAGACGAGAGGCAGAGATAGAGCGAGTCTGCGTGCGTGTGTTTGTGTGTGCATGTACGAGAGAGCGAGAGAGAGAGAGAGAGAGAGAGAGAGAAAGGAATGATCGCGAGGTGGAAACCGCTCTCAACGGCGGCAACACCGAGTGTACAGAAACGTAGCTTCCGAACTTAATTCTGGCGGCTTGGCCGGTTGCCAGGGCTCCTTAACAAACAGAAAAAAACAGAGGATAAGAGTGGAAGAGAGCAGATAAGAAATAACGAAGAGGCTAGACATTATCTTTCTTAAAATAACCAGTGTCAAAGTACCGCTATGATAATAAACCGATGTACAAAGATGCAAATTCTTTTCGATTCCTTTCATCGCCTTCTCACTCGTCACCTGGCTATCGCGGTAGCGGCCAAGTATGGCCCAAGTTCGGCAGTAGTATCCCTAGCTCGGTCAAGTTCGATTAGAGGTTAGAAAGGGTCCGAAGTATTTCAGATTTGCCACTTTACGCTCGTCGAGGTGTATTTTCGAGTTCTGAAAAAGATAATCTTCGCGGGGGATAATGGCCGAGTAAAGTGCAGGTAAGTTAATCTTTATTGGTGTTCTACTCCGGCTTTTTGCTCGTCGATTCCTTTACACCGAGTGAGTCGCGAGATTTGATCCATCTTAAACCCTGATGTCAGAAATTTCGCTACAATGCCTGACACGACGAGAATTTCCTCTCTCCCTTCGGATAAACTCGCATTCGGTTTACACGCTGCATTCTTTTTCCAACGGAAAAAATTGCATGCTGGCTACGGCTAATGATTTTTTTCTTTATTTTATTGTACGTTTTAACGTTTTAATTATCTCTTTTTTAATTATTATGATTGAAACACTGACGGGATATTCGATGGTCGGAAATTTGTATCGATTAATGTTTCCTGAAGTTGTTAATAGATATTGTTAACGGATTTATTTTGAACGCTATAGCGCACGATGAAATGCAACACGCATTATGTAAACAATGTTTTTGTATCCGTATTTGCAATTGTTCGCTTGATAGTTTGTTTAATATTCGTGTCCAAGATTTTTCTAGAAAGGTACTTAATTATTTCAGGAAATCAAAGGTTCGGATGGATGTATTAAGAATAAGCGATTTCTTTTCAAACTTAACTTTATTAAATATGCGATTTAGTTCTGCGATCTAACTTTTCTATCAATTGGATGTTAATAGTTTAATGATACGTGTGACAACAATCGGACCGAATTTGAAATTATGATCAGTATTAAGTAAAAGTTAAATGCATGTAGAATTTCTACAAAAATATCTTACAAATATCATAATTGATAACGACGATCTGATTAGATTTCAAACTTTTTCATCGGTAACTTTGAAAATTTTAAACATAAGCGCACGGGGTATTTGATAAAAATAATAAATAATTGTAAAATATATAATTGAGATAAATTTATATAAACAAGAATATACGCACCAAATAACCGTTACCTGACAGAATAAACAAATTTTTCTGCAAATACGCAAAGGCATGTAAAAATATACAAAAACTTCCACATTTTACATAAAGATACCAAACACCAAACGATCTCATTAACAACTACCCAACAAAATCCCAGATTCTTTATCGACAAAATAAAAGGCCTAGAATCCAAATTTATAACAACGTCGAGACAGTAAATCCCTATTTAAATTACAAAATTTTCTCGCAAACAGATTCGTTGCGAGGGTAAACAAGCAGTTAAAATACATCAAAGACTGGACGAGAAATCAGTCACGAAGCCCGATTAATTTCCCTTGAAAAACAGCATAATTGTCCGGGGTTTAAAAATGGCGTCGCGAAACGTGCAATTTATTACCCCTGCTGAAAATGAGTTCCATCGCCGAACGAAAACCGTCAGCCTCATTACCATGTTAATCGTGGCAACGGACTAATCCGTTGCCAGGGCGCAACAGCTCCGAGCAGGAAATTCTACATCCTGCCGCGAACGGTACTTCCGGCGGCGCCGATGGCGCGTTATTGGTTCGCGGTGCGAAATAAGAAGGGGAAAAGGTGAGTGAGGAACTGTCGGAAAAAAAGATCGACAGCTGTCGGAAAAATCTGTGCCTTTAGAGATAAGGCGGTATCCGGCTCGATCCGAGACACAAGGATTTCACGCTTTCACCCATTTATCGAGCAAACAGATTTCCCGTGTCTGCCAAACGCGTTCCTTTTTTCAGGATGGCAGGTTGGATAGAGAAGAATTCGCGTATTTTAACACTAGTTTTACTTGGGTCATTTCTTCAGTACCTATCTCTAGAGACACGCGTTGAGGTTTTGTTTGAAACGCAATTTAAAAGCGAAAGTATGAGATATACAAGGTGTTCCAGCAACGATAACGCAACCGAGAAGGAGAGGAGGGATTTTACGTGAAAAAACAAATCGAAAATGTAGAATAAAATTTTTTCATTCGAAGCTGCGTTGTGGAGAAAATCGAATTGGAATATTCAGTACGTGTGCACTTAGCTATGGCTTACAAGATGGATGCTCAGTGAATATTCCAAGTCGATTTTCTCGACAACGAAGTTACGAATGAAAAAATTTTATTCTTCATTTCCGATTTGTTTTTTCACGTAGAATTATACCATTTAATTATACCACCGATGCTCACGCATCGATGGTTTATACATCATAAACATAGTTAGGTGTACGCGTATTCGGTAATATTTAAATTCGATTTTATCGATAACAAAGCTTCGAATGAACAAATTTTACTCATTATTTTCGATTTGTGTTTTTCGTGTTGAATCACCTTTCCGTTGTACTATCATTGGTGGAACACCCTGTAATGTTTATATAATATTTTTATATTTGTAGGGACTATTTCTACATAAATGTAAACGATGTCTGTAATTTTCCTTGTGAAATTTGAAGTATGTCAAAATGACGTGTTAAATAGAGCGACTTTCTTTTAATTATTTTATTATTTTTATGCTTACTTTTATTTATAGCAGAATTTTGATTGCGTGGGAGAATAGGGGAAAAGAATTTTTAGATATTAAAAATATCGAGAATATTCATATTGTAGCAATGTATAGGAACGAATCAAAGATTATTTTAAAACTGAATAATTTTTCCACGAAATGACTGAAGAATTTTTTTATGATATAGTATATGTGTGGTTGCTTGAAGTTAATACATAAAAATTTTTTCGAAAAGAGGAAAAGAGCGGTGAACATTATTGTTTTATTTGTGGAATAGGAATAGCGTATAATACACTTCAAAAGTTATATTTTTCTCACAGTTTCAAATCCAATTTTCGCAAGATTTCAACGTTAAAAATACGGAAACGGTTGTCGAATGACTGATGAATAAATTTGAATAGATTTATTAGTTACATAATCATTAAAAATATATAATTGCCTTTGGAAAAATTAAGATGGACTTCTTTTAAAACAGGATAATGATCTTTTTATTTTTTTTAACGGTGAATTATTTGTACATTAATTATATGCACAATATTGGAATATATGGAATATTTATATTAAAAACACACTGTAAATTATAAATTGTCAAATTACAGTTTTCATGTCAATTTCATTTTCTCGAATGTATTGATATTTACATTTTATTACAAATACGTATATTGTTTTCTGGACAAATAAATGAAATTACCATACATATATTTGTATATTCCAGATATGTCTAAAATCGTTCCAAACGTGTTTGGTAAAATGTTCTAATTAGAATATAACGATAACGATCACGGAAGTCCGTTTATTGGAAACAATTAATTCTTGAAAATTAATTTATTACTTTCACGATCCATTTTCTGGCTCTTCTATATATGAATGAAAATTATTAGCCATCAAACCATCGTTTCATTATTCTGAGTGAATTTAGAAGAGCGCAGGAAATATCGAGTTTTTATTTTTTTTAAATAACACATAAAAAATTAATTTATGGAAAAAATATGCTATGGTTTCTAAAGCAAATTATACCATGCAAGTAGTGCAAAAATTTATTGTGATAGAGTTATAGTAAGTCACTAGAATCAGTCTGTATAATTAGAAATATATTAAAAATAGAATGAATAATAACGATAATAAGTAACCATAATTAATTATAAATATAAAAAAAATAATAACACGTAGAAAATATATAACTAAAATTTTAATTAGCTTCTACCCGATTTTAAGATGGTAAGGATGTTTAAAAACAATTTCTAGGCATTCGCCGTAATTTTATAACAAATCGAGAAATTAATATTCTTGAAATCGCATCGAATCAACATAAAAATGATTATTTTTTTATAAAAACGGTTTATACTCTTCTTCGTAACTGCATCCTGTGCAGAAATCTATTTTACGAGCTGTATTATCACACAATTAAATTAAAACCGGTTTCGACGTTGCACCGGCACGAAATTGAATTTACAAATTTTATTTTCACCTTTACATTAAAGCAATTTTCCCTGATTCGATTATTGACCTCTCGCGAGTTCATCCTCCCTCTGCATGACGCGCCGCTTATTAAGTTAAACGACACGTAAAACTAATACCCTCCAGCGACTATTATAACAACAAATATAATATCACTCCGGAATGATCAAACAATCCAAACACCATTTCCTCGTAATTCGATTAAAAAAAAAGAGAGAGAGAAAAAACACTTGTACAAAAGAAAAATAA
Organism: Lasioglossum baleicum; assembly: GCF_051020765.1. Lineage (NCBI taxonomy): Eukaryota > Metazoa > Arthropoda > Insecta > Hymenoptera > Halictidae > Lasioglossum > Lasioglossum baleicum. Next base: position 23,176 of record NW_027470969.1, read on the forward strand.
CTTAGACACATCGATCGTTCCACCAGCGTGGCGCCAGTGTCTTGTTACTCGTTAAGTTAAATTAACATCGTTTCAACAACTACAATAAGAATTGCGATACACTTCAGAACTGTCAAACGATCTAACGCCACCTTGTCATAACGCAATCGAAGAAAAAAAAAGAAAAAGAGATATCTATAATAAAAGACAGCAATTAGCTATGTAACTCTACCATTTATTTCACCGTTATGGGGCTAGTGTAAAAGAATTCATTCTGCACATGTGTGACACGCTACTTACTAAGTTAACACTAGAACTAACGACTTATTATAGTAGGTACATATATTTTACACAAACGAAGATAATTGTAATAATACAGGAAAGACGAACAAGTACAATCGAGTAAATTTCGATTCGGATGAAAGTAAGTACAAATTTTGTCAAACACGATTCATATGTTTTCAAAAATTGTAAAAATAAAGTATCCTTAACGAGTCATTCATGACCCCTGAGGTAGTTCTAGCGTTAAACGACACGTGAAACTAATACCACTTCTATAACTGTTACAACAGTTACAATATCATTCCGGAACAATCAAACAGGCCAAACTCGATTCATTTCCAATAATTGAGTTCAGAAAGAAAAGGTTATACGGGGAACAACAGCGTAGATAGGAAACTCTGTCAATTACTTGTGGCGCTAGTGTCTCTCACAAGTACAAAAATGTATCACACGAGTCTTGACGCGTCATTTTATATTTAAATAACACGTAAAACTATTGTTATTTTAATAATCGTTGACAGTAAAATTTCCCGCCATTTAAATAATATTTAAAAATTCATCAGTCTTCTGTTTCTTGTTCAGTTCCGATAAAGTGTTGAGACGTGTGTAATACGAATGCGATTCTCAATTATCCATTCACGTAAATCCCAAGAAACCTGAACTTGAATATAATAATAATCTCGTTTCTGGAAAGTCACCAACTATTCTAGTTAAACCGCTCAGGCCCTTAACACTTCGTTTCTTGTATACCTAATTCTAGGGACATTTGTCATATTTACAGGTTAAAGAAACCACGTATTTTCTTAAATGGTAAGACGACTTTAATTTCAAAACAGTTACAATATTAATATAACTCAGTTAAATCTGTTAATATTGTATAATTGAAGAACCCATCCGTCAAATTGACGGATCCTGCAAACCTAGTATTAAAATCGACCCCCACATTTGTAGGTTTTTCTTTTTTCGGGACTCCTTGCTCTCGATCGTTCTGCGGACGAGCCTAGATTTATGGCGGTCCTGTTGTCAGCGGTCGATGAGGCCCGTTTGTCAGCAACCGGCAGGCTGGGATATTTTCTTACAAATGTAACATCGCTAAAGGATCAAATTTAACCTAAAAGCCGAAGAGAAAAATCTATATAAAAACCAGATATACGATCCAGTCCCTGTTGTACCGTCACCGTGGCGCTAGTGTCGCTGCCCAGTGTGAAACTGCGCCATAGCAAGGTAGGCAGTTGTATATTTTCAATTTTCGTAGCAACATTCCGCAAGGAGGTTTGGCTCCATAAATCTCGATTTGCAAGAAATTAGAGAAAGAGAAGCGGAAGAGTGGGTTCTCGGTGGGGTAGTGGAAAAGTTTAATTTTCCCTGTCTTAATCTCAGTAATTCCATCCAGGGAGCCAGGGAAGTTCCGTTCCGCAACGAATGTTAATCGGGCTGTTCGCGGCTCCACCTACAATAGCGATAAGCAGGGAAACATGCTTACCAACCCGGCAGCGAAAGAATCAGATAACGTCACTATGGCGGCCAGCGGGAGTGCGAGAGGGGGTTGGCAGAAGGGCGGCCGGTGGTCCGTGGGGCTGTAAAATCACGAGAGACTTCGAAGCTACGTAAATGTTACTACATGAATAATTCGCGGCGGGCGTTTCCCGGTCTCGTAGCCCGCGGCTGAATTTCCTGGAACATGGTAACGAGACCGCAACAGGGAAAAACGATATTTAGGAGGGCCGGAAAAGCACGGAGCCTAGCGATCCGTGGGCTGAGGGGCGGCAGAACGAGCCGGTTCCTTAAGCCCTTGTTTAAATTTCCTATGGAATAACCCTTCGCGGCAGTGCAACTAGGAAATTTAATCACCGTACAGCGGGCTCACCCCGGGCTACGGAACTGGCAAATTCAGTAACATCTTGCAGAAGTTCGTTATCCTACCAGGCCTCCCCCCTGGCTCGCGTTCGATTCCGGTTTATCCAGGCCCGTGCCACTGCTATTTCGTAATATTGACTTCATCGATGAAAAACAGAATTCAGTTCCTCAACTTATCTGCATTCCCAGCCGGCAGACCCTACTCCGATCCTTCGGCTCTCCTGCCTTTCTCTTCGGTTCTAATATCGGCTCGGGCATGGGGCTAATTTAGTTGTTGCAAACAAGAGGCACACCTTTGTACAGCGGGTGTATGCGCAGTGATTAGACGGCAATCTGAGTTCCAAGAAGGAAGGACTGGTTTCAAGTAGAACGTACTATGCGTTGCTCACTTCAAGTCCGCTGAGAAAAGTGTAGAACCGAATCCTCACCAACCTCTGCCAACCAACCCATTTTAACGGCATGAATTCGTTCCCCTTATCGACGAAAATTCCTTCTATTAGCCTGATATTATGGCATCGCGCGATAGAGAAAGCGAACGAAATTACGTAGTGAGATCCTTAACTTCAGATCCTTCCGATCAATGTTCAATTCCTATTTTTATTTGCGGACTTCAAGTCAGCAACGCATAGTACATACGTAACACAGCCTGTCATTTCTTAGGAAAGAAGTGTCAAGCTCGTCATCGTAATTGTAAGATCTCTGGAGAAGTATTCAATTATTCGTCTAAATATGTAAGGATGAAATAAGTATGGCCCTGTAAGAATATCAGGAGTGTTTGGGACTTAAAACACATGTAAGTGACCAGGTGCATTATCTCTCGACATGAATCTATAATGATTCTGGAGTTATTATAACGCTCGCCTAAATAATGACAACTCCTTGTCTACAAGTGACTCTCTCCAACACAGTATCTACTTACAAATTCCGTATAACGCACTTTCTACGACGTACTCTTCTCCAACTAACTGTTCTTTCACCAATCTTTACAAGCTTTTCGAAGATTCCATTAATATGTCCAAATATAATATTAACCAGGATTACGTGCACATAGCGATTATGTATAATAACCGTTAATTATATCGCGGCGGCCACCTGTCTCACTCTCGGGATGAATTTCGAGTCAAAGGAGATTCGAGGATTTTCTCGCAAGTCCTCGGTAAATCCTCCGATTCCTATATATATTACGCCTAGTCCTTCCAATATTATCCCCGTCTAAGGCAGGGCCTGCTTTTCCTTTCATCCCTTTACGGCGCAACAACAACTCCGAGGATACCTGGCTACTAAGGACCCCCAATCTTCGTGGGGGATGACCCCCGCAATGTATAATCACCATTAAATTTGATAAATGCGACGAATTCTTGAATATTTATCCAGTTACTAGTCAAAAGCATAGTTTTTCGTTGGACACTATGATAAAACCAGGCTGCGAATAACAATATATTCGATTAAATGACTGTTTTAAGAGACGCGAATCTAGTCTGAACAAAATTTGAACAAGGGGCATGTCTTGTCACGTGAAGAATCCAAGAAGAGGCGCAAAAATATTATTAAAACTCGCACAAAACAGTTACACATCGAAAATAAACTAAGCCCATATTTTAGAAGAAATAAATTCATCACATTTACCAAGCTTATTGGTGATTGTGTAATCGGAAATTATACATAATCACCGGATTCATTGCATTTAACACGTAATAACTATAGAACTACATATAATCGTAAGATCTCAGAAATTTTGGATTCATAAATATGTACGTGTGAAATGGCTAGAAGAGATTCCGACGTCTGGAAGTCTGAACGAAATTAATAGAGCTCACCAGTCAAGCAATAATTCGCGAGACGTACGAGCCGAGAGGTTAAACGCACTCTTTAAACCGTATAATTTTGCAGAAAGCGTATAATGAACTAAACGGCACCCGTTCCGTGGCCTTCAGTTCACTCTCGCACCCCTTTTCTCGTTCCTACCTCTTCTTTAATGAGCTAACTATTTCCTCGTTGGCGAGTCAAACGTTTCCTATATCAGCAAAGTTAAATACGGAACCCGACCCAAACTAGTTATCCGCGATACCTCAATTAATCCTCCTTGCTGCTGCAAGGACGCGTCTATTTGATTTGCCAGTTATGCGCATAGGAGAAAAAAATGACACGCAACAGACAGATTAACAACGTTTACAATTAGCGGTGAAACTTCCAAATCTCTGCCGGAAACAGGCTTGATGCAATCAGTCGTATCACAGCTGGCTTCTGCCATTATTAGCACTATTGATGTCGTTCCGGGAATAATCGAACAAAAGGGTGCCCGTTAATACACCGTGGCAGGCATTCATTAGTGTAATTACAAGGTGTCGATTGATATTGGCGAGATACAACTGTTTACCTGCTACGTCGAACCACGCATGCACGAAACAAGTAATTCTTAGTAATGGATAGGTACAACCTCTTTCACAAATCTTGGGATGCCTGTCATCGTAGCTGAAATCATAGTTAATCGTATATAGAATAAAAGTCTTACATCCAAAACGCAACACAGCATTCGTAGCAAACCTATCAAATGACTATCTTCGTTCTAAAACTCCAAAACAACTTACAACGAGAGTGCAAGTTCTTCGGGTGATGGATCGAGCTGAAACTTTGCAGATTTGCAGTTGAAGAAAATATACCATTGTAAATGCAACTACTCGATAATGTTCGAGATATTTACGATTAAAATTGAAAATTAATTATAAATATAAACATAAATATCTGAAAAACTATCGAGTAGTTGCCCTTATAAATATTTCAAATATAATATATCAATATGATAATCTGAAACATTATAGAATATAATATAAAAATCTACAAATTTGCAAAATTTCATTTCAATTTTCATCACCCGAAGAACTTACATTCTACTTGTTAGTCATCCAGTTCAAGAAACATTTACATTCCATTGTAAAGGCAATTACTCGATAGTCTTTTTTTAAATATTTATCATTAAAGATGTATCGAAAGGAGTATTATTTTAACGACAGATTTATTTCGCGTAATTATGAAATGCCCTTGCGGCTTAACGGCAACATGCAATAATTCATACCCTGGAGATGACGCCAACAGTGCCTAAATAATCACCAACAAGACGAAAACTCGTAACCAAAGTGCGCTGACACTCTTCGCATACCACGCATTCGCGACGAAATTACGATACACTGTCTTCATAACAAATCTCCAAAACAACTTGGCTCGGCAATAAATTCCTCGAGCCCTAATGCTACACAATTACGAGCAAGACAGAAGCTCGTACCCAAAGAGTGCGCTATACCCTAAACACGGTACAACAGCATTCATAACAAATCTCTCAAATAACTTGGCCCAACAATACATCCGTCAAGCGCTAATACCAGCTAAACGGTCTCTAACTTGCCTAAACAGTACTCAGCATCCCGATCGTAGTACAGCAACGAATCTATAATGCTGGAATCTCCGTAACAAATCTGGAAAACAACCTGGTCGAACGATAAATCCATCAAAACACGAGCACCGACTGAACAGTGATCGGTAAGACGAAGATCCATCACCAGAGAGCGCACCCTCTTTTCGCGCGAGACAGCCCAAAAAGCCTGATATCCCTGGCAGGCTTAACCTTATCGTTTATCACGCCTAATCTCGATCAATTACCCTGGAACACGGCGTGGAACCAGCTCTGTTGACGCTCTCCCCTAAAACGGAAGCGCTGTAGACCCGTTGACGTTACGACTCGCGTGAGATCGCAAGTTTGGGCTGTGACATTGATCGGGAAATAGCCTGCGTGGTCCTCGACGTGGCTACTGCTACCATGGACACCGGAACCAAGGTGAACTACGGTTTACACAGCGGCCAGAGAGGTGAGATTCTCTTCATCTTATCTCCAGTGTCCGCAAACCACCCCCGGCTAGTCGGCCCCGCCAGCTCCACCCTGCCTTTTTATTTGCCTTCGAGAACCGGATGCGATCCGACGTGCGAAAAATCCCGCCTGCCCGCCTCCGATTAAACTTATAATCAAAAAAAAAAAAAAAAAAAAAAGGGGGGAAAGACCACGTCCAACAGGCCGAGTTATCGAATCGCTTCTCGGCCTCTTGCGGAAATTCAGTTTCAGATGGATCGCTAGGGAACTGATTTATCGAGTGATGTCTGCGGGAGGGATCACCTGAAAGATGAAAAGACGCCACTGCTTTTCACGTTTGCGATTGGGATCGTAGGATTTCGACGATTATTGAAGGTTTATCGAAGAATTCTCCGCCAGTCTGTTGATTATATCGATGCAGCTTTTTCTTATTCCTCTTGATTGTTTGATAAACATCGAAGATAGATCCGTGGATAAGTGCTGATTTCCAGGCTATTCTTCGAAATTATTCTTATAATTCCCGAAGTCGTTTTCAGAAAATTCGTTGAAAATTTATCGAGGACTCTTTTTGTTTGTTATATTAACGTAATTTTTAGGCTATAATTTTTTCTTCTTCCTTTCTTCTTATTTGCAGAATATGGAAAATAGCTGGAAATACTGAAGGATTATTTTTAAGGATCATGTTCATAATTAATAAAGTTTATTATAAAATTCAATTAATTATATTAATGTGATTTTTATATTTTTTTTTCTTCCTTTCCTTTTTCTGTTCAAACGCTGTAAAAAACAACTAAAGAGACTGAAGAATCATTTTTATAATTAATATCGTCGCTTTCGAATGATCCTTTGGAAATTTAGTCGCCAATTTTTCGATAGATGGTTGACTATATTAACATAAATTTTATGCCTCTTTCCTGCTCGAAGAATAAAAAAGGTAAGTAAGGGATCACGCAAAGGGTGAAAAAACTGCACGATTATTTCTGCATGTGACACTTGTGATTAATATCATCTTTTTCGACAGATTAGCCGAAAATTTATTCAGAAGTTTTTCGATACTTCGTCGATATGTAACTTCTATACATATTTTCTTCCAAGTGCATAAATCAGGCATGCGAATAAAAAGATGGCGAAATATTAAAAGTAATACGCGATTTTTATTTGTACATCACCATTGTTCTTTCACTATTGTCATTTCTGTTGTTTTATTGAGGAATCTTTCAGTTATTTATTAATCATACTGACATCATTTTTCCCTTCTTCTGTGAATATGAAACATGCATAGGTAAATAAGAAAGAGTACACGAATGTTCTTCAACGTCACAGTTATGATGGATATCGTCGTTCCTGGAAAATTGTTGGAAATACATTGAAGAATTTTTTACCAGATTGTTGATTATATTGACACAACTTTCATGTCCTTTTATGCATACGTGCAGTTGGTACGATAAATGAAAAACGCTGAAAAGACTGCATTGTGGCTATTTTTGAACGTCGTGCTTGCGAACGATATGGTCGTTTTCAGAAAATTGGAAATTCATC
>NW_027470970.1:0-30687 GCF_051020765.1 Lasioglossum baleicum
ATCGAGCAAAAACACGTGCGAGAGGATGCATCCCGCAGGCTAGTCGAGCAAAAACACGTGCGAGAGGATGCATCCCGCAGGCTAGTCGAGTAAAAACACGTGCGGGAGGATGCATCCCGCAGGCTAGTCGAGTAAAAACACGTGCGGGAGGATGCATCCCGCAGGCCAGTCGAGCAAAAACACGTGCGAGAGGATGCATCCCGCTGGCTAATCGAGCAAAAACACGTGCGAGAGGATGCATCCCGCAGGCTAGTCGAGTAAAAACACGTGCGGGAGGATGCATCCCGCAGGCTAGTCGAGTAAAACACGTGCGGGAGGATGCATCCCGCAGGCTAGTCGAGTAAAAACACGTGCGAGAGGATCCTTCCCGCAGGCTAGTCGAGTAAAAACACGTGCGAGAGGATCCTTCACGCAGTCTAGTCGAGTAAAAACACGTGCGAGAGGATGCATCCCGCAGGCTAGTCGAGTAAAAACACGTGCGAGAGGATGCATCCCGCAGGCTAGTCGAGTAAAAACACGTGCGAGAGGATGCATCCCGCAAGCTAGTCGAGTAAAACCACGTGCGAGAGGATGCATCCCGCAGGCTAGTCGAGTAAAAACACGTGCGAGAGGATGCATCCCGCAGGCTAGTCGAGCAAAAACACGTGCGAGAGGATGCATCCCGCAGGCTAGTCGAGCAAAAACACGTGCGAGAGGATGCATCCCGCAGGCTAGTCGAGTAAAAACACGTGCGAGAGGATGCATTCCGCAGGCTAGTCGAGTAAAAACACGTGCGAGAGGATGCATCCCGCAGGCTAGTCGAGTAAAAACACGTGCGAGAGGATGCATCCCGCAGCTAGTCGAGTAAAAACACGTGCGAGAGGATGCATCCCGCAGGCTAGTCGAGTAAAAACACGTGCGAGATGATGCATCCCGCAGGCTAGTCGAGTAAAAACACGTGCGAGATGATGCATCCCGCAGGCTAGTCGAGTAAAAACACGTGCGAGAGGATGCATCCCGCAGGCTAGTCGAGCATAAAGACGTGCGAGAGGATGCATCCCGCAGGCTAGTCGAGCAAAAACACGTGCGAGAGGATGCATCCCGCAGGCTAGTCGAGTAAAAACACGTGCGAGATGATGCATCCCGCAGGCTAGTCGAGTAAAAACACGTGCGGGAGGATGCATCCCGCTGTCTAGTCGACTAAAACCACGTGCGAGAGGATGCATCCCGCAGGCCAGTCGGGCAAAAACACGTGCGAGAGGATGCATCCCGCAGGCTAGTCGAGCAAAAACACGTGCGGGAGGATGCATCCCGCAGTCCAGTCGAGCAAAAAGACGTGCGAGAGGATGCATCCCGCAGGCTAATCGAGTAAAAACACGTGCGAGAGGATGCATCCCGCAGGCTAGTCGAGCAAAAACACGTGCGAGAGGATGCATCCCGCAGGCCAGTCGAGCAAAAACACGTGAGGGAGGATGCATCCCGCAGGCTAGTCGAGTAAAAACACGTGCGGGAGGATGCATCCCGCAGGTCAGTCGAGCAAAAACACGTGCGAGAGGATGCATCCCGCAGGCTAATCGAGCAAAAACACGTGCGAGAGGATGCATCCCGCAGGATAGTCGAGTAAAAACACGTGCGAGAGGATGCATCCCGCAGGCTAGTCGAGTAAAAACACGTGCGAGAGGATGCATTCCGCAGGCTAGTCGAGTAAAAACACGTGCGAGAGGATGCATCCCGCAAGCTAGTCGAGTAAAAACACGTGCGAGAGGATGCATCCCGCAGGCTAGTCGAGTAAAAACACGTGCGAGATGATGCATCCCGCAGGCTAGTCGAGTAAAAACACGTGCGAGATGATGCATCCCGCAGGCTAGTCGAGTAAAAACACGTGCGAGAGGATGCATCCCGCAGGCTAGTCGAGCATAAAGACGTGCGAGAGGATGCATCCCGCAGGCTAGTCGAGCAAAAACACGTGCGAGAGGATGCATCCCGCAGGCTAGTCGAGTAAAAAACACGTGCGAGATGATGCATCCCGCAGGCTAGTCGAGTAAAAACACGTGCGGGAGGATGCATCCCGCTGTCTAGTCGACTAAAACCACGTGCGAGAGGATGCATCCCGCAGGCCAGTCGGGCAAAAACACGTGCGAGAGGATGCATCCCGCAGGCTAGTCGAGCAAAAACACGTGCGGGAGGATGCATCCCGCAGTCCAGTCGAGCAAAAAGACGTGCGAGAGGATGCATCCCGCAGGCTAATCGAGCAAAAACACGTGCGAGAGGATGCATCCCGCAGGCTAGTCGAGCAAAAACACGTGCGAGAGGATGCATCCCGCAGGCCAGTCGAGCAAAAACACGTGAGGGAGGATGCATCCCGCAGGCTAGTCGAGTAAAAACACGTGCGGGAGGATGCATCCCGCAGGTCAGTCGAGCAAAAACACGTGCGAGAGGATGCATCCCGCAGGCTAATCGAGCAAAAACACGTGCGAGAGGATGCATCCCGCAGGATAGTCGAGTAAAAACACGTGCGGGAGGATGCATCCCGCAGGCTAGTCGAGTAAAAACACGTGCGGGAGGATGCATCCCGCAGGCTAGTCGAGTAAAAACACGTGCGAGAGGATCCTTCCCGCAGGCTAGTCGAGTAAAAACACGTGCGAGAGGATCCTTCACGCAGTCTAGTCGAGTAAAAACACGTGCGAGAGGATGCATCCCGCAGGCTAGTCGAGTAAAAACACGTGTGAGAGGATGCATCCCGCAGGCTAGTCGAGTAAAGACACATGCGGGAGGATGCATCCCGCAGGCTAGTCGAGCAAAAACACGTGCGAGAGGATGCATCCCGCAGGCTAGTCTAGCAAAAACACGTGCGAGAGGATGCATCCCGCAGGCTAGTCGAGTAAAAACACGTGCGAGAGGATGCATCCCGCAGGCTAGTCGAGTAAAAACACGTGCGAGAGGATGCATCCCGCAGGCTGGTCGAGTAAAAACACGTGCGAGAGGATGCATCCCGCAGGCTAGTCGAGTAAAAACACGTGCGAGAGGATGCATCCCGCAGGCCAGTCGAGCAAAAACACGTACGGGAGGATGCATCCCGCAGGCCAGTCGAGCAAAAACACGTGCGGGAGGATGCATCCCGCAGGCCAGTCGAGCAAAAACACGTGCTAGAGGATGCATCCCGCAGGCTAGTCGAGCAAAAACACGTGCGAGAGGATGCATCCCGCAGGCTAGTCGAGTAAAAACACGTGCGAGAGGATGCATCCCGCAGGCCAGTCGAGCAAAAACACGTGCGAGAGGATGCATCCCGCAGGCCAGTCGAGCAAAAACACGTGCGAGAGGATGCATCCCGCAGGCCAGTCGAGCAAAAACACGTGCGAGTGGATGCATCCCGCAGGCCAGTATAGTAAAAACACGTGCGAGAGGATGCATCCCGCAGGCTATTCGAGCAAAAACACGTGCGAGAGGATGCATCCCGCAGGCCAGTCGAGCAAAAACACGTGCGAGAGGATGCATCCCGCAGGCTAGTCGAGTAAAAACACGTGCGAGAGGATGCATCCCGCAGGCTAGTCGAGCAAAAACACGTGCGAGAGGATGCATCCCGCAGGCTAGTCGAGTAAAAACACGTGCGAGATGATGCATCCCGCAGGCCGGTCGAGTAAAAACACGTGCGGGAGGATGCATCCCGCTGGCTAGTCGACTAAAACCATGTGCGAGAGGATGCATCCCGCAGGCCAGTCGAGCAAAAACACGTGCGAGAGGATGCATCCCGCAGGCTAGTCGAGCAAAAGACGTGCGGGAGGATGCATCCCGCAGTCCAGTCGAGCACAAACACGTGCGAGAGGATGCATCCCGCAGGCTAATCGAGCAAAAACACGTGCGAGAGGATTCATCCCGCAGGCCAGTCGAGCAGAAACACGTGCGAGAGGATGCATCCCGCAGGCTAGTCGAGTAAAAACACGTGCGAGAGGATGCATCCCGCAGGCTAGTCGAGTAAAAACACGTGCGAGAGGATGCATTCCGCAGGCTAGTCGAGTAAAAACACGTGCGAGAGGATGCATCCCGCAGGCTAGTCGAGTAAAAACACGTGCGAGAGGATGCATCCCGCAGGCTAGTCGAGTAAAAACACGTGCGAGAGGATGCATCCCGCAGGCTAGTCGAGTAAAAACACGTGCGAGATGATGCATCCCGCAGGCTAGTCGAGTAAAAACACGTGCGAGATGATGCATCCCGCAGGCTAGTCGAGTAAAAACACGTGCGAGAGGATGCATCCCGCAGGCTAGTCGAGCATAAAGACGTGCGAGAGGATGCATCCCGCAGGCTAGTCGAGCAAAAACACGTGCGAGAGGATGCATCCCGCAGGCTAGTCGAGTAAAAACACGTGCGAGATGATGCATCCCGCAGGCTAGTCGAGTAAAATCACGTGCGGGAGGATGCATCCCGCTGTCTAGTCGACTAAAACCACGTGCGAGAGGATGCATCCCGCAGGCCAGTCGGGCAAAAACACGTGCGAGAGGATGCATCCCGCAGGCTAGTCGAGCAAAAACACGTGCGGGAGGATGCATCCCGCAGTCCAGTCGAGCAAAAAGACGTGCGAGAGGATGCATCCCGCAGGCTAATCGAGCAAAAACACGTGCGAGAGGATGCATCCCGCAGGCTAGTCGAGCAAAAACACGTGCGAGAGGATGCATCCCGCAGGCCAGTCGAGCAAAAACACGTGAGGGAGGATGCATCCCGCAGGCTAGTCGAGTAAAAACACGTGCGGGAGGATGCATCCCGCAGGTCAGTCGAGCAAAAACACGTGCGAGAGGATGCATCCGCAGGCTAATCGAGCAAAAACACGTGCGAGAGGATGCATCCGCAGGATAGTCGAGTAAAAACACGTGCGAGAGGATGCATCCCGCAGGCTAGTCGAGTAAAAAACACGTGCGAGAGGATGCATTCCGCAGGCTAGTCGAGTAAAAACACGTGCGAGAGGATGCATCCCGCAAGCTAGTCGAGTAAAAACACGTGCGAGAGGATGCATCCCGCAGGCTAGTCGAGTAAAAACACGTGCGAGATGATGCATCCCGCAGGCTAGTCGAGTAAAAACACGTGCGAGATGATGCATCCGCAGGCTAGTCGAGTAAAAACACGTGCGAGAGGATGCATCCCGCAGGCTAGTCGAGCATAAAGACGTGCGAGAGGATGCATCCCGCAGGCTAGTCGAGCAAAAACACGTGCGAGAGGATGCATCCCGCAGGCTAGTCGAGTAAAAACACGTGCGAGATGATGCATCCCGCAGGCTAGTCGAGTAAAAACACGTGCGGGAGGATGCATCCCGCTGTCTAGTCGACTAAAACCACGTGCGAGAGGATGCATCCCGCAGGCCAGTCGGGCAAAAACACGTGCGAGAGGATGCATCCCGCAGGCTAGTCGAGCAAAAACACGTGCGGGAGGATGCATCCCGCAGTCCAGTCGAGCAAAAAGACGTGCGAGAGGATGCATCCCGCAGGCTAATCGAGCAAAAACACGTGCGAGAGGATGCATCCCGCAGGCTAGTCGAGCAAAAACACGTGCGAGAGGATGCATCCCGCAGGCCAGTCGAGCAAAAACACGTGAGGGAGGATGCATCCCGCAGGCTAGTCGAGTAAAAACACGTGCGGGAGGATGCATCCCGCAGGTCAGTCGAGCAAAAACACGTGCGAGAGGATGCATCCCGCAGGCTAATCGAGCAAAAACACGTGCGAGAGGATGCATCCCGCAGGATAGTCGAGTAAAAACACGTGCGGGAGGATGCATCCCGCAGGCTAGTCGAGTAAAAACACGTGCGGGAGGATGCATCCCGCAGGCTAGTCGAGTAAAAACACGTGCGAGAGGATCCTTCCCGCAGGCTAGTCGAGTAAAAACACGTGCGAGAGGATCCTTCACGCAGTCTAGTCGAGTAAAAACACGTGCGAGAGGATGCATCCCGCAGGCTAGTCGAGTAAAAACACGTGTGAGAGGATGCATCCCGCAGGCTAGTCGAGTAAAGACACATGCGGGAGGATGCATCCCGCAGGCTAGTCGAGAGCAAAAACACGTGCGAGAGGATGCATCCCGCAGGCTAGTCTAGCAAAAACACGTGCGAGAGGATGCATCCCGCAGGCTAGTCGAGTAAAAACACGTGCGAGAGGATGCATCCGCAGGCTAGTCGAGTAAAAACACGTGCGAGAGGATGCATCCCGCAGGCTGGTCGAGTAAAAACACGTGCGAGAGGATGCATCCCGCAGGCTAGTCGAGTAAAAACACGTGCGAGAGGATGCATCCCGCAGGCCAGTCGAGCAAAAACACGTACGGGAGGATGCATCCCGCAGGCCAGTCGAGCAAAAACACGTGCGGGAGGATGCATCCCGCAGGCCAGTCGAGCAAAAACACGTGCGAGAGGATGCATCCCGCAGGCTAGTCGAGTAAAAACACGTGCGAGATGATGCATCCCGCAGGCTAGTCGAGTAAAAACACGTGCGGGAGGATGCATCCCGCTGTCTAGTCGACTAAAACCACGTGCGAGAGGATGCATCCCGCAGGCCAGTCGGGCAAAAACACGTGCGAGAGGATGCATCCCGCAGGCTAGTCGAGCAAAAACACGTGCGGGAGGATGCATCCCGCAGTCCAGTCGAGCAAAAAGACGTGCGAGAGGATGCATCCCGCAGGCTAATCGAGCAAAAACACGTGCGAGAGGATGCATCCCGCAGGCTAGTCGAGCAAAAACACGTGCGAGAGGATGCATCCCGCAGGCTAGTCGAGTAAAAACACGTGCGAGAGGATGCATCCCGCAGGCCAGTCGAGTAAAAACACGTGCGAGAGGATCCTTCACGCAGTCTAGTCGAGTAAAAACACGTGCGAGAGGATGCATCCCGCAGGCTAGTCGAGTAAGAACACGTGCGAGAGGATGCATCCCGCAGGCTAGTCGAGTAAAAACACGTGCGAGAGGATGCATCCGCAGGCTAGTCGAGTAAAAACACGTGCGAGAGGATGCATCCCGCAGGCTAGTCGAGTAAAAACACGTGCGAGATGATGCATCCCGCAGGCTAGTCGAGTAAAAACACGTGCGAGATGATGCATCCCGCAGGCTAGTCGAGTAAAAACACGTGCGAGAGGATGCATCCCGCAGGCTAGTCGAGCATAAACACGTGCGAGAGGATGCATCCCGCAGGCTTGTCGAGCAAAAACACGTGCGAGAGGATGCATCCCGCAGGCCAGTCGAGCAAAAACAGTACGGGAGGATGCATCCCGCAGGCCAGTCGAGCAAAAACACGTGCGAGAGGATGCATCCCGCAGGCCAGTCGAGCAAAAACACGTGCGAGAGGATGCATCCCGCAGGCCAGTCGAGCAAAAACACGTGCGAGTGGATGCATCCCGCAGGCCAGTCGAGTAAAAAACACGTGCGAGAGGATGCATCCCGCAGGCTATTCGAGCAAAAACACGTGCGAGAGGATGCATCCCGCAGGCCAGTCGAGCAAAAACACGTGCGAGAGGATGCATCCCGCAGGCTAGTCGAGTAAAAACCCGTGCGAGAGGATGCATCCCGCAGGCTAGTCGAGCAAAAACACGTGCGAGAGGATGCATCCCGCAGGCTAGTCGAGTAAAAACACGTGCGAGATGATGCATCCCGCAGGCCGGTCGAGTAAAAACACGTGCGGGAGGATGCATCCCGCTGGCTAGTCGACTAAAACCATGTGCGAGAGGATGCATCCCGCAGGCCAGTCGAGCAAAAACACGTGCGAGAGGATGCATCCCGCAGGCTAGTCGAGCAAAAACACGTGCGGGAGGATGCATCCCGCAGTCCAGTCGAGCACAAACACGTGCGAGAGGATGCATCCCGCAGGCTAATCGAGCAAAAACACGTGCGAGAGGATGCATCCCGCAGGCTAGTCGAGTAAAGACACATGCGGGAGGATGCATCCCGCAGGCTAGTCGAGTAAAAACACGTGCGAGAGGATGCATCCCGCAGGCTAGTCGAGTAAAAACACGTGCGAGAGGATGCATCCCGCAGGCTGGTCGAGTAAAAACACGTGCGAGAGGATGCATCCCGCAGGCTAGTCGATTAAAAACACGTGCGAGAGGATGCATCCCGCAGGCCAGTCGAGCAAAAACACGTACGGGAGGATGCATCCCGCAGGCCAGTCGAGCAAAAACACGTGCGGGAGGATGCATCCCGCAGGCCAGTCGAGCAAAAACACGTGCTAGAGGATGCATCCCGCAGGCTAGTCGAGCAAAAACACGTGCGAGAGGATGCATCCCGCAGGCTAGTCGAGTAAAAACACGTGCGAGAGGATGCATCCCGCAGGCTAGTCGAGTAAAAACACGTGCGAGAGGATGCATCCCGCAGGCTGGTCGAGTAAAAACACGTGCGAGAGGATGCATCCCGCAGGCTAGTCGAGTAAAAACACGTGCGAGAGGATGCATCCCGCAGGCCAGTCGAGCAAAAACACGTACGGGAGGATGCATCCCGCAGGCCAGTCGAGTAAAAACACGTGCGAGAGGATGCATCCCGCAGGCTAGTCGAGTAAAAACACGTGCGAGAGGATGCATCCCGCAGGCTAGTCGAGTAAAAACACGTGCGAGATGATGCATCCCGCAGGCTAGTCGAGTAAAAACACGTGCGAGATGATGCATCCCGCAGGCTAGTCGAGTAAAAACACGTGCGAGAGGATGCATCCCGCAGGCTAGTCGAGCATAAACACGTGCGAGAGGATGCATCCCGCAGGCTAGTCGAGCAAAAACACGTGCGAGAGGATGCATCCCGCAGGCCAGTCGAGCAAAAACACGTACGGGAGGATGCATCCCGCAGGCCAGTCGAGCAAAAACACGTGCGAGAGGATGCATCCCGCAGGCCAGTCGAGCAAAAACACGTGCGAGAGGATGCATCCCGCAGGCCAGTCGAGCAAAAACACGTGCGAGTGGATGCATCCCGCAGGCCAGTCGAGTAAAAACACGTGCGAGAGGATGCATCCCGCAGGCTATTCGAGCAAAAACACGTGCGAGAGGATGCATCCCGCAGGCCAGTCGAGCAAAAACACGTGCGAGAGGATGCATCCCGCAGGCTAGTCGAGTAAAAACACGTGCGAGAGGATGCATCCCGCAGGCTAGTCGAGCAAAAACACGTGCGAGAGGATGCATCCCGCAGGCTAGTCGAGTAAAAACACGTGCGAGATGATGCATCCCGCAGGCTAGTCGAGTAAAAACACGTGCGAGAGGATGCATCCCGCAGGCCAGTCGAGCAAAAACACGTACGGGAGGATGCATCCCGCAGGCCAGTCGAGTAAAAACACGTGCGAGAGGATGCATCCCGCAGGCTAGTCGAGTAAAAACACGTGCGAGAGGATGCATCCCGCAGGCTAGTCGAGTAAAAACACGTGCGAGATGATGCATCCCGCAGGCTAGTCGAGTAAAAACACGTGCGAGATGATGCATCCCGCAGGCTAGTCGAGTAAAAACACGTGCGAGAGGATGCATCCCGCAGGCTAGTCGAGCATAAACACGTGCGAGAGGATGCATCCCGCAGGCTAGTCGAGCAAAAACACGTGCGAGAGGATGCATCCCGCAGGCCAGTCGAGCAAAAACACGTACGGGAGGATGCATCCCGCAGGCCAGTCGAGCAAAAACACGTGCGAGAGGATGCATCCCGCAGGCCAGTCGAGCAAAAACACGTGCGAGAGGATGCATCCCGCAGGCCAGTCGAGCAAAAACACGTGCGAGTGGATGCATCCCGCAGGCCAGTCGAGTAAAAACACGTGCGAGAGGATGCATCCCGCAGGCTAGTCGAGTAAAAACACGTGCGAGAGGATGCATCCCGCAGGCTAGTCGAGTAAAAACACGTGCGAGATGATGCATCCCGCAGGCTAGTCGAGTAAAAACACGTGCGAGATGATGCATCCCGCAGGCTAGTCGAGTAATAACACGTGCGAGAGGATGCATCCCGCAGGCTAGTCGAGCATAAACACGTGCGAGAGGATGCATCCCGCAGGCTAGTCGAGCAAAAACACGTGCGAGAGGATGCATCCCGCAGGCCAGTCGAGCAAAAACACGTACGGGAGGATGCATCCCGCAGGCCAGTCGAGCAAAAACACGTGCGAGAGGATGCATCCCGCAGGCCAGTCGAGCAAAAACACGTGCGAGAGGATGCATCCCGCAGGCCAGTCGAGCAAAAACACGTGCGAGTGGATGCATCCCGCAGGCCAGTCGAGTAAAAACACGTGCGAGAGGATGCATCCCGCAGGCTATTCGAGCAAAAACACGTGCGAGAGGATGCATCCCGCAGGCCAGTCGAGCAAAAACACGTGCGAGAGGATGCATCCCGCAGGCTAGTCGAGTAAAAACACGTGCGAGAGGATGCATCCCGCAGGCTAGTCGAGCAAAAACACGTGCGAGAGGATGCATCCCGCAGGCTAGTCGAGTAAAAACACGTGCGAGATGATGCATCCCGCAGGCCGGTCGAGTAAAAACACGTGCGGGAGGATGCATCCCGCTGGCTAGTCGACTAAAACCATGTGCGAGAGGATGCATCCCGCAGGCCAGTCGAGCAAAAACACGTGCGAGAGGATGCATCCCGCATGCTAGTCGAGCAAAAACACGTGCGGGAGGATGCATCCCGCAGTCCAGTCGAGCACAAACACGTGCGAGAGGATGCATCCCGCAGGCTAATCGAGCAAAAACACGTGCGAGAGGATTCATCCCGCAGGCCAGTCGAGCAAAAACACGTGCGAGAGGATGCATCCCGCAGGCTAGTCGAGTAAAAACACGTGCGAGAGGATGCATCCCGCAGGCTAGTCGAGTAAAAACACGTGCGGGAGGATGCATCCCGCAGGCCAGTCGAGCAAAAACACGTGCGAGAGGATGCATCCCGCTGGCTAATCGAGCAAAAACACGTGCGAGAGGATGCATCCCGCAGGCTAGTCGAGTAAAAACACGTGCGGGAGGATGCATCCCGCAGGCTAGTCGAGTAAAAACACGTGCGGGAGGATGCATCCCGCAGGCTAGTCGAGTAAAAACACGTGCGAGAGGATCCTTCCCGCAGGCTAGTCGAGTAAAAACACGTGCGAGAGGATCCTTCACGCAGTCTAGTCGAGTAAAAACACGTGCGAGAGGATGCATCCCGCAGGCTAGTCGAGTAAAAACACGTGCGAGAGGATGCATCCCGCAGGCTAGTCGAGTAAAAACACGTGCGAGAGGATGCATCCCGCAGGCTAGTCGAGCAAAAACACGTGCGAGAGGATGCATCCCGCAGGCTAGTCGAGCAAAAACACGTGCGAGAGGATGCATCCCGCAGGCTAGTCGAGTAAAAACACGTGCGAGAGGATGCATTCCGCAGGCTAGTCGAGTAAAAACACGTGCGAGAGGATGCATCCCGCAGGCTAGTCGAGTAAAAACACGTGCGAGAGGATGCATCCCGATGGCTAGTCGAGTAAAAACACGTGCGAGAGGATGCATCCCGCAGGCTAGTCGAGTAAAAACACGTGCGAGATGATGCATCCCGCAGGCTAGTCGAGTAAAAACACGTGCGAGATGATGCATCCCGCAGGCTAGTCGAGTAAAAACACGTGCGAGAGGATGCATCCCGCAGGCTAGTCGAGCATAAAGACGTGCGAGAGGATGCATCCCGCAGGCTAGTCGAGCAAAAACACGTGCGAGAGGATGCATCCCGCAGGCTAGTCGAGTAAAAACACGTGCGAGATGATGCATCCCGCAGGCTAGTCGAGTAAAAACACGTGCGGGAGGATGCATCCCGCTGTCTAGTCGACTAAAACCACGTGCGAGAGGATGCATCCCGCAGGCCAGTCGGGCAAAAACACGTGCGAGAGGATGCATCCCGCAGGCTAGTCGAGCAAAAACACGTGCGGGAGGATGCATCCCGCAGTCCAGTCGAGCAAAAAGACGTGCGAGAGGATGCATCCCGCAGGCTAATCGAGCAAAAACACGTGCGAGAGGATGCATCCCGCAGGCTAGTCGAGCAAAAACACGTGCGAGAGGATGCATCCCGCAGGCTAGTCGAGTAAAAACACGTGCGAGAGGATGCATCCCGCAGGCCAGTCGAGTAAAAACACGTGCGAGAGGATCCTTCACGCAGTCTAGTCGAGTAAAAACACGTGCGAGAGGATGCATCCCGCAGGCTAGTCGAGTAAGAACACGTGCGAGAGGATGCATCCCGCAGGCTAGTCGAGTAAAAACACGTGCGAGAGGATGCATCCCGCAGGCTAGTCGAGTAAAAACACGTGCGAGAGGATGCATCCCGCAGGCTAGTCGAGTAAAAACACGTGCGAGATGATGCATCCCGCAGGCTAGTCGAGTAAAAACACGTGCGAGATGATGCATCCCGCAGGCTAGTCGAGTAAAAACACGTGCGAGAGGATGCATCCCGCAGGCTAGTCGAGCATAAACACGTGCGAGAGGATGCATCCCGCAGGCTAGTCGAGCAAAAACACGTGCGAGAGGATGCATCCCGCAGGCCAGTCGAGCAAAAACACGTACGGGAGGATGCATCCCGCAGGCCAGTCGAGCAAAAACACGTGCGAGAGGATGCATCCCGCAGGCCAGTCGAGCAAAAACTCGTGCGAGAGGATGCATCCCGCAGGCCAGTCGAGCAAAAACACGTGCGAGTGGATGCATCCCGCAGGCCAGTCGAGTAAAAACACGTGCGAGAGGATGCATCCCGCAGGCTATTCGAGCAAAAACACGTGCGAGAGGATGCATCCCGCAGGCCAGTCGAGCAAAAACACGTGCGAGAGGATGCATCCCGCAGGCTAGTCGAGTAAAAACACGTGCGAGAGGATGCATCCCGCAGGCTAGTCGAGCAAAAACACGTGCGAGAGGATGCATCCCGCAGGCTAGTCGAGTAAAAACACGTGCGAGATGATGCATCCCGCAGGCCGGTCGAGTAAAAACACGTGCGGGAGGATGCATCCCGCTGGCTAGTCGACTAAAACCATGTGCGAGAGGATGCATCCCGCAGGCCAGTCGAGCAAAAACACGTGCGAGAGGATGCATCCCGCAGGCTAGTCGAGCAAAAACACGTGCGGGAGGATGCATCCCGCAGTCCAGTCGAGCACAAACACGTGCGAGAGGATGCATCCCGCAGGCTAATCGAGCAAAAACACGTGCGAGAGGATGCATCCCGCAGGCTAGTCGAGCAAAAACACGTGCGAGAGGATGCATCCCGCAGGCTAGTCGAGTAAAAACACGTGCGGGAGGATGCATCCCGCAGGCTAGTCGAGTAAAAACACGTGCGGGAGGATGCATCCCGCAGGCCAGTCGAGCAAAAACACGTGCGAGAGGATGCATCCCGCTGGCTAATCGAGCAAAAACACGTGCGAGAGGATGCATCCCGCAGGCTAGTCGAGTAAAAACACGTGCGGGAGGATGCATCCCGCAGGCTAGTCGAGTAAAAACACGTGCGGGAGGATGCATCCCGCAGGCTAGTCGAGTAAAAACACGTGCGAGAGGATCCTTCCCGCAGGCTAGTCGAGTAAAAACACGTGCGAGAGGATCCTTCACGCAGTCTAGTCGAGTAAAAACACGTGCGAGAGGATGCATCCCGCAGGCTAGTCGAGTAAAAACACGTGCGAGAGGATGCATCCCGCAGGCTAGTCGAGTAAAAACACGTGCGAGAGGATGCATCCCGCAAGCTAGTCGAGTAAAACCACGTGCGAGAGGATGCATCCCGCAGGCTAGTCGAGTAAAAACACGTGCGAGAGGATGCATCCCGCAGGCTAGTCGAGCAAAAACACGTGCGAGAGGATGCATCCCGCAGGCTAGTCGAGCAAAAACACGTGCGAGAGGATGCATCCCGCAGGCTAGTCGAGTAAAAACACGTGCGAGATGATGCATCCCGCAGGCTAGTCGAGTAAAAACACGTGCGAGATGATGCATCCCGCAGGCTAGTCGAGTAAAAACACGTGCGAGAGGATGCATCCCGCAGGCTAGTCGAGCATAAAGACGTGCGAGAGGATGCATCCCGCAGGCTAGTCGAGCAAAAACACGTGCGAGAGGATGCATCCCGCAGGCTAGTCGAGTAAAAACACGTGCGAGATGATGCATCCCGCAGGCTAGTCGAGTAAAAACACGTGCGAGATGATGCATCCCGCAGGCTAGTCGAGTAAAAACACGTGCGAGAGGATGCATCCCGCAGGCTAGTCGAGCATAAAGACGTGCGAGAGGATGCATCCCGCAGGCTAGTCGAGCAAAAACACGTGCGAGAGGATGCATCCCGCAGGCTAGTCGAGTAAAAACACGTGCGGGAGGATGCATCCCGCAGGCTAGTCGAGTAAAAACACGTGCGGGAGGATGCATCCCGCAGGCCAGTCTACCAAAAACACGTGCGAGAGGATGCATCCCGCTGGCTAATCGAGCAAAAACACGTGCGAGAGGATGCATCCCGCAGGCTAGTCGAGTAAAAACACGTGCGGGAGGATGCATCCCGCAGGCTAGTCGAGTAAAAACACGTGCGGGAGGATGCATCCCGCAGGCTAGTCGAGTAAAAACACGTGCGAGAGGATCCTTCCCGCAGGCTAGTCGAGTAAAAACACGTGCGAGAGGATCCTTCACGCAGTCTAGTCGAGTAAAAACACGTGCGAGAGGATGCATCCCGCAGGCTAGTCGAGTAAAAACACGTGCGAGAGGATGCATCCCGCAGGCTAGTCGAGTAAAAACACGTGCGAGAGGATGCATCCCGCAAGCTAGTCGAGTAAAACCACGTGCGAGAGGATGCATCCCGCAGGCTAGTCGAGTAAAAACACGTGCGAGAGGATGCATCCCGCAGGCTAGTCGAGCAAAAACACGTGCGAGAGGATGCATCCCGCAGGCTAGTCGAGCAAAAACACGTGCGAGAGGATGCATCCCGCAGGCTAGTCGAGTAAAAACACGTGCGAGATGATGCATCCCGCAGGCTAGTCGAGTAAAAACACGTGCGAGATGATGCATCCCGCAGGCTAGTCGAGTAAAAACACGTGCGAGAGGATGCATCCCGCAGGCTAGTCGAGCATAAAGACGTGCGAGAGGATGCATCCCGCAGGCTAGTCGAGCAAAAACACGTGCGAGAGGATGCATCCCGCAGGCTAGTCGAGTAAAAACACGTGCGAGATGATGCATCCCGCAGGCTAGTCGAGTAAAAACACGTGCGGGAGGATGCATCCCGCTGTCTAGTCGACTAAAACCACGTGCGAGAGGATGCATCCCGCAGGCCAGTCGGGCAAAAACACGTGCGAGAGGATGCATCCCGCAGGCTAGTCGAGCAAAAACACGTGCGGGAGGATGCATCCCGCAGTCCAGTCGAGCAAAAAGACGTGCGAGAGGATGCATCCCGCAGGCTAATCGAGCAAAAACACGTGCGAGAGGATGCATCCCGCAGGCTAGTCGAGCAAAAACACGTGCGAGAGGATGCATCCCGCAGGCCAGTCGAGCAAAAACACGTGAGGGAGGATGCATCCCGCAGGCTAGTCGAGTAAAAACACGTGCGGGAGGATGCATCCCGCAGGTCAGTCGAGCAAAAACACGTGCGAGAGGATGCATCCCGCAGGCTAATCGAGCAAAAACACGTGCGAGAGGATGCATCCCGCAGGATAGTCGAGTAAAAACACGTGCGGGAGGATGCATCCCGCAGGCTAGTCGAGTAAAAACACGTGCGGGAGGATGCATCCCGCAGGCTAGTCGAGTAAAAACACGTGCGAGAGGATCCTTCCCGCAGGCTAGTCGAGTAAAAACACGTGCGAGAGGATCCTTCACGCAGTCTAGTCGAGTAAAAACACGTGCGAGAGGATGCATCCCGCAGGCTAGTCGAGTAAAAACACGTGTGAGAGGATGCATCCCGCAGGCTAGTCGAGTAAAGACACGTGCGGGAGGATGCATCCCGCAGGCTAGTCGAGCAAAAACACGTGCGAGAGGATGCATCCCGCAGGCTAGTCTAGCAAAAACACGTGCGAGAGGATGCATCCCGCAGGCTAGTCGAGTAAAAACACGTGCGAGAGGATGCATCCCGCAGGCTGGTCGAGTAAAAACACGTGCGAGAGGATGCATCCCGCAGGCTAGTCGAGTAAAAACACGTGCGAGAGGATGCATCCCGCAGGCCAGTCGAGCAAAAACACGTACGGGAGGATGCATCCCGCAGGCCAGTCGAGCAAAAACACGTGCGGGAGGATGCATCCCGCAGGCCAGTCGAGCAAAAACACGTGCTAGAGGATGCATCCCGCAGGCTAGTCGAGCAAAAACACGTGCGAGAGGATGCATCACGCAGGCCAGTCGAGCAAAAACATGTGCGAGAGGATGCATCCCGCAGGCCAGTCGAGCAAAAACACGTGCAAGAGGATGCATCCCGCAGGCTAGTCGAACAAAAACACGTGCGAGAGGATGCATCCCGCAGGCTAGTCGAGCAAAAACACGTGCGAGAGGATGCATCCCGCAGGCTATTCGACCAAAAACACGTGCGAGAGGATGCATCCCGCAGGCCAGTCGAGCAAAAACACGTGCGAGAGGATGCATCCCGCAGGCTAGTCGAGTAAAAACACGTGCGAGATGATGCATCCCGCAGGCTAGTCGAGTAAAAACACGTGCGGGAGGATGCATCCCGCTGGCTAGTCGACTAAAACCACGTGCGAGAGGATGCATCCCGCAGGCCAGTCGAGCAAAAACACGTGCGAGAGGATGCATCCCGCAGGCTAGTCGAGCAAAAACACGTGCGGGAGGATGCATCCCGCAGTCCAGTCGAGCAAAAACACGTGCGAGAGGATCCTTCCCGCAGGCTAGTCGAGTAAAAACACGTGCGAGAGGATCCTTCACGCAGTCTAGTCGAGTAAAAACACGTGCGAGTGGATGCATCCCGCAGGCTAGTCGAGTAAAAACACGTGCGAGAGGATGCATCCCGCAGGCTAGTCGAGTAAAAACACGTGCGAGAGGATGCATCCCGCAGGCTAGTCGAGCAAAAACACGTGCGAGAGGATGCATCCCGCAGGCTAGTCGAGCAAAAACACGTGCGAGAGGATGCATCCCGCAGGCTAGTCGAGTAAAAACACGTGCGAGAGGATGCATTCCGCAGGCTAGTCGAGTAAAAACACGTGCGAGAGGATGCATCCCGCAGGCTAGTCGAGTAAAAACACGTGCGAGAGGATGCATCCCGCAGGCTAGTCGAGTAAAAACACGTGCGAGAGGATGCATCCCGCAGGCTAGTCGAGTAAAAACACGTGCGAGATGATGCATCCCGCAGGCTAGTCGAGTAAAAACACGTGCGAGATGATGCATCCCGCAGGCTAGTCGAGTAAAAACACGTGCGGGAGGATGCATCCCGCTGTCTAGTCGACTAAAACCACGTGCGAGAGGATGCATCCCGCAGGCCAGTCGGGCAAAAACACGTGCGAGAGGATGCATCCCGCAGGCTAGTCGAGTAAAAACACGTGCGAGATGATGCATCCCGCAGGCTAGTCGAGTAAAAACACGTGCGGGAGGATGCATCCCGCTGTCTAGTCGACTAAAACCACGTGCGAGAGGATGCATCCCGCAGGCCAGTCGGGCAAAAACACGTGCGAGATGATGCATCCCGCAGGCTAGTCGAGTAAAAACACGTGCGGGAGGATGCATCCCGCTGTCTAGTCGACTAAAACCACGTGCGAGAGGATGCATCCCGCAGGCCAGTCGGGCAAAAACACGTGCGAGAGGATGCATCCCGCAGGCTAGTCGAGCAAAAACACGTGCGGGAGGATGCATCCCGCAGTCCAGTCGAGCAAAAAGACGTGCGAGAGGATGCATCCCGCAGGCTAATCGAGCAAAAACACGTGCGAGAGGATGCATCCCGCAGGCTAGTCGAGCAAAAACACGTGCGAGAGGATGCATCCCGCAGGCTAGTCGAGTAAAAACACGTGCGAGAGGATGCATCCCGCAGGCCAGTCGAGTAAAAACACGTGTGAGAGGATCCTTCACGCAGTCTAGTCGAGTAAAAACACGTGCGAGAGGATGCATCCCGCAGGCTAGTCGAGTAAGAACACGTGCGAGAGGATGCATCCCGCAGGCTAGTCGAGTAAAAACACGTGCGAGAGGATGCATCCCGCAGGCTAGTCGAGTAAAAACACGTGCGAGAGGATGCATCCCGCAGGCTAGTCGAGCAAAAACACGTGCGAGAGGATGCATCCCGCAGGCCAGTCGAGCAAAAACACGTACGGGAGGATGCATCCCGCAGGCCAGTCGAGCAAAAACACGTGCGAGAGGATGCATCCCGCAGGCCAGTCGAGCAAAAACACGTGCGAGAGGATGCATCCCGCAGGCCAGTCGAGCAAAAACACGTGCGAGTGGATGCATCCCGCAGGCCAGTCGAGTAAAAACACGTGCGAGAGGATGCATCCCGCAGGCTATTCGAGCAAAAACACGTGCGAGAGGATGCATCCCGCAGGCCAGTCGAGCAAAAACACGTGCGAGAGGATGCATCCCGCAGGCTAGTCGAGTAAAAACACGTGCGAGAGGATGCATCCCGCAGGCTAGTCGAGCAAAAACACGTGCGAGAGGATGCATCCCGCAGGCTAGTCGAGTAAAAACACGTGCGAGATGATGCATCCCGCAGGCCGGTCGAGTAAAAACACGTGCGGGAGGATGCATCCCGCTGGCTAGTCGACTAAAACCATGTGCGAGAGGATGCATCCCGCAGGCCAGTCGAGCAAAAACACGTGCGAGAGGATGCATCCCGCAGGCTAGTCGAGCAAAAACACGTGCGGGAGGATGCATCCCGCAGTCCAGTCGAGCACAAACACGTGCGAGAGGATGCATCCCGCAGGCTAATCGAGCAAAAACACGTGCGAGAGGATGCATCCCGCAGGCTAGTCGAGCAAAAACACGTGCGAGAGGATGCATCCCGCAGGCTAGTCGAGTAAAAACACGTGCGGGAGGATGCATCCCGCAGGCTAGTCGAGTAAAAACACGTGCGGGAGGATGCATCCCGCAGGCCAGTCGAGCAAAAACACGTGCGAGAGGATGCATCCCGCTGGCTAATCGAGCAAAAACACGTGCGAGAGGATGCATCCCGCAGGCTAGTCGAGTAAAAACACGTGCGGGAGGATGCATCCCGCAGGCTAGTCGAGTAAAAACACGTGCGGGAGGATGCATCCCGCAGGCTAGTCGAGTAAAAACACGTGCGAGAGGATCCTTCCCGCAGGCTAGTCGAGTAAAAACACGTGCGAGAGGATCCTTCACGCAGTCTAGTCGAGTAAAAACACGTGCGAGAGGATGCATCCCGCAGGCTAGTCGAGTAAAAACACGTGCGAGAGGATGCATCCCGCAGGCTAGTCGAGTAAAAACACGTGCGAGAGGATGCATCCCGCAAGCTAGTCGAGTAAAACCACGTGCGAGAGGATGCATCCCGCAGGCTAGTCGAGTAAAAACACGTGCGAGAGGATGCATCCCGCAGGCTAGTCGAGCAAAAACACGTGCGAGAGGATGCATCCCGCAGGCTAGTCGAGCAAAAACACGTGCGAGAGGATGCATCCCGCAGGCTAGTCGAGTAAAAACACGTGCGAGAGGATGCATCCCGCAGGCTAGTCGAGTAAAAACACGTGCGAGAGGATGCATCCCGCAGGCTAGTCGAGCAAAAACACGTGCGAGAGGATGCATCCCGCAGGCTAGTCGAGCAAAAACACGTGCGAGACTATGCATCCCGCAGGCCAGTCGAGCAAAAACTCGTGCGAGAGGATGCATCCCGCAGGCTAGTCGAGCAAAAACACGTGCGAGAGGATGCATCCCGCAGGCTAGTCGAGCAAAAACACGTGCGAGAGGATGCATCCCGCAGGCTAGTCGAGCAAAAACACGTGCGAGAGGATGCATCCCGCAGGCTAGTCGAGTAAAAACACGTGCGAGAGGATGCATCCCGCAGGCTAGTCGAGTAAAAACACGTGCGAGAGGATACATCCCGCAGGCTAGTCGAGTAAAAACACGTGCGAGAGGATGCATCCCGCAGGGTAGTCGAGTAAAAACACGTGCGAGAGGCTGCATCCCGCAGGCTAGTCGAGTAAAAACACGTGCGAGAGGATGCATCCCGCAGGCTAGTCGAGTAAAAACACGTGCGAGATGATGCATCCCGCAGGCTAGTCGAGTAAAAACACGTGCGAGATGATGCATCCCGCAGGCTAGTCGATTATAAACACGTGCGAGAGGATGCATCCCGCAGGCTAGTCGAGCATAAACACGTGCGAGAGGATGCATCCCGCAGGCTAGTCGAGCAAAAACACGTGCGAGAGGATGCATCCCGCAGGCCAGTCGAGCAAAAACACGTGCGAGAGGATGCATCCCGCAGGCTAGTCGAGCAAAAACACGTGCGAGATGATGCATCCCGCAGGCTAGTCGAGTAAAAACACGTGCGGGAGGATGCATCCGGCTGGCTAGTCGACTAAAACCACGTGCGAGAGGATGCATCCCGCAGGCTAATCGAGCAAAAACACGTGGGAGAGGATGCATCCCGCAGGCTAGTCGAGCAAAAACACGTGCGAGAGGATGCATCCCGCAGGCTAGTCGAGTACAAACACGTGCGAGAGGATGCATCCCGCAGCCTAGTCGAACAAAAACACGTGCGAGAGGATGCATCCCGCAGGCCAGTCGAGCAAAAACACGTGCGAGAGGATGCATCCCGCAGGCTAGTCGAGTAAAAACACGTGCGAGAGGATGCATCCCGCAGGCTAGTCGAGTAAAAACACGTGCGAGAGGATGCATCCCGCAGGCTAGTCGAGCAAAAACACGTGCGAGAGGATGCATCCCGCAGGCTAGTCGAGCAAAAACACGTGCGAGTGGATGCATCCCGCAGGCCAGTCGAGTAAAAACACGTGCGAGAGGATGCATCCCGCAGGCTAGTCGAGCAAAAACACGTGCGAGAGGATGCGTCCCGTAGGCTAGTCGAGCAAAAACACGTGCGAGTGAATGCATCCCGCAGGCCAGTCGAGTAAAAACACGTGCGAGAGGATGCATCCCGCAGGCTAGTCGAGTAAAAACACGTGTGAGAGGATGCATCCCGCAGGCTAGTCGAGTAAAGACACGTGCGAGAGGATGCATCCCGCAGGCTAGTCGAGCAAAAACACGTGCGAGAGGATGCATCCCGCAGGCTAGTCTAGCAAAAACACGTGCGAGAGGATGCATCCCGCAGGCTAGTCGAGTAAAAACACGTGCGAGAGGATGCATCCCGCAGGCTAGTCGAGTAAAAACACGTGCGAGAGGATGCATCCCGCAGGCTGGTCGAGTAAAAACACGTGCGAGAGGATGCATCCCGCAGGCTAGTCGAGTAAAAACACGTGCGAGAGGATGCATCCCGCAGGCCAGTCGAGCAAAAACACGTACGGGAGGATGCATCCCGCAGGCCAGTCGAGCAAAAACACGTGCGGGAGGATGCATCCCGCAGGCCAGTCGAGCAAAAACACGTGCGAGAGGATGCATCCCGCAGGCTAGTCGAGCAAAAACACGTGCGAGAGGATGCATCACGCAGGCCAGTCGAGCAAAAACATGTGCGAGAGGATGCATCCCGCAGGCCAGTCGAGCAAAAACACGTGCAAGAGGATGCATCCCGCAGGCTAGTCGAACAAAAACACGTGCGAGAGGATGCATCCCGCAGGCTAGTCGAGCAAAAACACGTGCGAGAGGATGCATCCCGCAGGCTATTCGAGCAAAAACACGTGCGAGAGGATGCATCCCGCAGGCCAGTCGAGCAAAAACACGTGCGAGAGGATGCATCCCGCAGGCTAGTCGAGTAAAAACACGTGCGAGATGATGCATCCCGCAGGCTAGTCGAGTAAAAACACGTGCGGGAGGATGCATCCCGCTGGCTAGTCGACTAAAACCACGTGCGAGAGGATGCATCCCGCAGGCCAGTAGAGCAAAAACACGTGCGAGAGGATGCATCCCGCAGGCTAGTCGAGCAAAAACACGTGCGGGAGGATGCATCCCGCAGTCCAGTCGAGCAAAAACACGTGCGAGAGGATCCTTCCCGCAGGCTAGTCGAGTAAAAACACGTGCGAGAGGATCCTTCACGCAGTCTAGTCGAGTAAAAACACGTGCGAGTGGATGCATCCCGCAGGCTAGTCGAGTAAAAACACGTGCGAGAGGATGCATCCCGCAGGCTAGTCGAGTAAAGACACGTGCGAGAGGATGCATCCCGCAGGCCAGTCGAGCAAAAACACGTGCGAGAGGATGCATCCCGCAGGCTAGTCGAGCAAAAACACGTGCGGGAGGATGCATCCCGCAGTCCAGTCGAGCAAAAACACGTGCGAGAGGATGCATCCCGCAGGCTGGTCGAGTAAAAACACGTGCGAGAGGATGCATCCCGCAGGCTAGTCGAGTAAAAACACGTGCGAGAGGATGCATCCCGCAGGCCAGTCGAGCAAAAACACGTACGGGAGGATGCATCCCGCAGGCCAGTCGAGCAAAAACACGTGCGGGCGGATGCATCCCGCAGGCCAGTCGAGCAAAAACACGTGCGAGAGGATGCATCCCGCAGGCTAGTCGAGCAAAAACACGTGCGAGAGGATGCATCACGCAGGCCAGTCGAGCAAAAACATGTGCGAGAGGATGCATCCCGCAGGCCAGTCGAGCAAAAACACGTGCAAGAGGATGCATCCCGCAGGCTAGTCGAACAAAAACACGTGCGAGAGGATGCATCCCGCAGGCTAGTCGAGCAAAAACACGTGCGAGAGGATGCATCCCGCAGGCTATTCGAGCAAAAACACGTGCGAGAGGATGCATCCCGCAGGCCAGTCGAGCAAAAACACGTGCGAGAGGATGCATCCCGCAGGCTAGTCGAGTAAAAACACGTGCGAGATGATGCATCCCGCAGGCTAGTCGAGTAAAAACACGTGCGGGAGGATGCATCCCGCTGGCTAGTCGACTAAAACCACGTGCGAGAGGATGCATCCCGCAGGCCAGTCGAGCAAAAACACGTGCGAGAGGATGCATCCCGCAGGCTAGTCGAGCAAAAAAACGTGCGGGAGGATGCATCCCGCAGTCCAGTCGAGCAAAAACACGTGCGAGAGGATCCTTCCCGCAGGCTAGTCGAGTAAAAACACGTGCGAGAGGATCCTTCACGCAGTCTAGTCGAGTAAAAACACGTGCGAGTGGATGCATCCCGCAGGCTAGTCGAGTAAAAACACGTGCGAGAGGATGCATCCCGCAGGCTAGTCGAGTAAAGACACGTGCGAGAGGATGCATCCCGCAGGCCAGTCGAGCAAAAACACGTGCGAGAGGATGCATCCCGCAGGCTAGTCGAGCAAAAACACGTGCGGGAGGATGCATCCCGCAGTCCAGTCGAGCAAAAACACGTGCGAGAGGATGCATCCCGCAGGCTAGTCGAGTAAAAACACGTGCGAGATAATGCATCCCGCAGGCTAGTCGAGTAAAAACACGTGCGAGAGGATGCATCCCGCAGGCTAGTCGAGTAAAAACACGTGCGAGAGGATGCATCCCGCAGGCCAGTCGAGTAAAAACACGTTCGAGAGGATGCATCCCGCAGGCCAGTCGAGCAAAAACACGTGCAAGAGGATGCATCCCGCAGGCTAGTCGAACAAAAACACGTGCGAGAGGATGCATCCCGCAGGCTAGTCGAGTAAAAACACGTGCGAGAGGATGCATCCCGCAGGCTGGTCGAGTAAAAACACGTGCGAGAGGATGCATCCCGCAGGCTAGTCGAGTAAAAACACGTGCGAGAGGATGCATCCCGCAGGCTAGTCGAGTAAAAACACGTGCGAGAGGATGCATCCCGCAGGCTAGTCGAGCAAAAACACGTGCGAGAGGATGCATCCCGCAGGCTAGTCGAGCAAAAACACGTGCGAGAGGATGCATCCCGCAGGCTAGTCGAGTAAAAACACGTGCGAGAGGATGCATCCCGCAGGCTAGTCGAGTAAAAACACGTGCGAGAGGATACATCCCGCAGGCTAGTCGAGTAAAAACACGTGCGAGAGGATGCATCCCGCAGGGTAGTCGAGTAAAAACACGTGCGAGAGGCTGCATCCCGCAGGCTAGTCGAGTAAAAACACGTGCGAGAGGATGCATCCCGCAGGCTAGTCGAGTAAAAACACGTGCGAGATGATGCATCCCGCAGGCTAGTCGAGTAAAAACACGTGCGAGATGATGCATCCCGCAGGCTAGTCGATTATAAACACGTGCGAGAGGATGCATCCCGCAGGCTAGTCGAGCATAAACACGTGCGAGAGGATGCATCCCGCAGGCTAGTCGAGCAAAAACACGTGCGAGAGGATGCATCCCGCAGGCCAGTCGAGCAAAAACACGTGCGAGACGATACATCCCGCAGGCCAGTCGAGCAAAAACACGTACGGGAGGATGCATCCCGCAGGCCAGTCGAGCAAAAACACGTGCGAGAGGATGCATCCCGCAGGCCAGTCGAGCAAAAACACGTGCGAGAGGATGCATCCCGCAGGCCAGTCGAGCAAAAACACGTGCGAGAGGATGCATCCCGCAGGCTAGTCGAGTAAAAACACGTGCGGGAGGATGCATCCCGCTGGCTAGTCGACTAAAACCACGTGCGAGAGGATGCATCCCGCAGGCTAGTCGAGTAAAAACACGTGCGAGAGGATGCATCCCGCAGGTTAGTCGAGTAAAAACACGTGCGAGAGGATGCATCCCGCAGGCTAGTCGAGTAAAAACACGTGCGAGAGGATGCATCCCGCAGGCCAGTCGAGCAAAAACACGTGCGAGAGGATGCATCCCGCAGGCTAGTCGAGCAAAAACACGTGCGAGAGGATGCATCCCGCAGGCTAGTCGAGTAAAAACACGTGCGAGATGATGCATCCCGCAGGCTAGTCGAGTAAAAACACGTGCGGGAGGATGCATCCGGCTGGCTAGTCGACTAAAACCACGTGCGAGAGGATGCATCCCGCAGGCTAGTCGAGTAAAAACACGTGCGAGAGGATGCATCCCGCAGGCCAGTCGAGCAAAAACACGTGCGAGAGGATGCATCCCGCAGGCTAGTCGAGCAAAAACACGTGCGGGAGGATGCATCCCGCAGGCCAGTCGAGCAAAAACACGTGCGAGAGGATGCATCCCGCAGGCTAATCGAGCAAAAACACGTGCGAGAGGATGCATCCCGCAGGCTAGTCGAGCAAAAACACGTGCGAGAGGATGCATCCCGCAGGCCAGTCGAGCAAAAACACGTGCGAGTGGATGCATCCCGCAGCCTAGTCGAACAAAAACACGTGCGAGAGGATGCATCCCGCAGGCCAGTCGAGCAAAAACACGTGCGAGAGGATGCATCCCGCAGGCTAGTCGAGTAAAAACACGTGCGAGAGGATGCATCCCGCAGGCTAGTCGAGTAAAAACACGTGCGAGAGGATGCATCCCGCAGGCTAGTCGAGCAAAAACACGTGCGAGAGGATGCATCCCGCAGGCTAGTCGAGCAAAAACACGTGCGAGTGGATGCATCCCGCAGGCCAGTCGAGTAAAAACACGTGCGAGAGGATGCATCCCGCAGGCTAGTCGAGCAAAAACACGTGCGAGAGGATGCGTCCCGCAGGCTAGTCGAGCAAAAACACGTGCGAGAGGATGCATCCCGCAGGCCAGTCGAGCAAAAACACGTGCGAGTGGATGCATCCCGCAGGCCAGTCGAGTAAAAACACGTGCGAGAGGATGCATCCCGCAGGCTATTCGAGCAAAAACACGTGCGAGAGGATGCATCCCGCAGGCCAGTCGAGCAAGAACACGTGCGAGAGGATGCATCCCGCAGGCTAGTCGAGTAAAAACACGTGCGAGAGGATGCATCCCGCAGGCTAGTCGAGCAAAAACACGTGCGAGAGGATGCATCCCGCAGGCTAGTCGAGTAAAAACACGTGCGAGATGATGCATCCCGCAGGCTAGTCGAGTAAAAACACGTGCGGGAGGATGCATCCCGCTGGCTAGTCGACTAAAACCACGTGCGAGAGGATGCATCCCGCAGGCCAGTCGAGCAAAAACACGTGCGAGAGGATGCATCCCGCAGGCTAGTCGAGCAAAAACACGTGCGAGAGGATGCATCCCGCAGGCTAGTCGAGCAAAAACACGTGCGAGAGGATGCATCCCGCAGGCTAGTCGAGTAAAAACACGTGCGGGAGGATGCATCCCGCAGGCTAGTCGAGTAAAAACACGTGCGGGAGGATGCAACCCGCAGGCCAGTCGAGCAAAAACACGTGCGAGAGGATGCATCCCGCAGGCTAATCGAGCAAAAACACGTGCGAGAGGATGCATCCCGCAGGCTAGTCGAGTAAAAACACGTGCGGGAGGATGCATCCCGCAGGCTAGTCGAGTAAAAACACGTGCGGGAGGATGCATCCCGCAGGCTAGTCGAGTAAAAACACGTGCGAGAGGATCCTTCCCGCAGGCTAGTCGAGTAAAAACACGTGCGAGAGGATCCTTCACGCAGTCTAGTCGAGTAAAAACAGGTGCGAGAGGATGCATCCCGCAGGCTAGTCGAGTAAAAACACGTGCGAGAGGATGCATCCCGCAGGCTAGTCGAGTAAAAACACGTGCGAGAGGATGCATCCCGCAGGCTAGTCGAGTAAAAACACGTGCGAGAGGATGCATCCCGCAGGCTAGTCGAGTAAAAACACGTGCGAGAGGATGCATCCCGCAGGCTAGTCGAGCAAAAACACGTGCGAGAGGATGCATCCCGCAGGCTAATCGAGCAAAAACACGTGCGAGAGGATGCATCCCGCAGGCTAGTCGAGCAAAAACACGTGCGAGAGGATGCATCCCGCAGGCTAGTCGAGTAAAAACACGTGCGGGAGGATGCATCCCGCAGGCTAGTCGAGTAAAAACACGTGCGGGAGGATGCAACCCGCAGGCCAGTCGAGCAAAAACACGTGCGCGAGGATGCATCCCGCAGGCTAATCGAGCAAAAACACGTGCGAGAGGATGCATCCCGCAGGCTAGTCGAGTAAAAACACGTGCGGGAGGATGCATCCCGCAGGCTAGTCGAGTAAAAACACGTGCGGGAGGATGCATCCCGCAGGCTAGTCGAGTAAAAACACGTGCGAGAGGATCCTTCCCGCAGGCTAGTCGAGTAAAAACACGTGCGAGAGGATCCTTCACGCAGTCTAGTCGAGTAAAAACACGTGCGAGAGGATGCATCCCGCAGGCTAGTCGAGTAAAAACACGTGCGAGAGGATGCATCCCGCAGGCTAGTCGAGTAAAAACACGTGCGAGAGGATGCATCCCGCAGGCTAGTCGAGTGAAAACACGTGCGAGAGGATGCATCCCGCAGGCTAGTCGAGTAAAAACACGTGCGAGAGGATGCATCCCGCAGGCTAGTCGAGTAAAGACACGTGCGAGAGGATGCATCCCGCAGGCTAGTCGAGCAAAAACACGTGCGAGAGGATGCATCCCGCAGGCTAGTCTAGCAAAAACACGTGCGAGAGGATGCATCCCGCAGGCTAGTCGAGTAAAAACACGTGCGGGAGGATGCATCCGGCTGGCTAGTCGACTAAAACCACGTGCGAGAGGATGCATCCCGCAGGCTAGTCGAGTAAAAACACGTGCGATAGGATGCATCCCGCAGGCCAGTCGAGCAAAAACACGTGCGAGAGGATGCATCCCGCAGGCTAGTCGAGCAAAAACACGTGCGGGAGGATGCATCCCGCAGGCCAGTCGAGCAAAAACACGTGCGAGAGGATGCATCCCGCAGGCTAATCGAGCAAAAACACGTGGGAGAGGATGCATCCCGCAGGCTAGTCGAGCAAAAACACGTGCGAGAGGATGCATCCCGCAGGCTAGTCGAGTACAAACACGTGCGAGAGGATGCATCCCGCAGCCTAGTCGAACAAAAACACGTGCGAGAGGATGCATCCCGCAGGCCAGTCGAGCAAAAACACGTGCGAGAGGATGCATCCCGCAGGCTAGTCGAGTAAAAACACGTGCGAGAGGATGCATCCCGCAGGCTAGTCGAGTAAAAACACGTGCGAGAGGATGCATCCCGCAGGCTAGTCGAGCAAAAACACGTGCGAGAGGATGCATCCCGCAGGCTAGTCGAGCAAAAACACGTGCGAGAGGATGCATCCCGCAGGCTAGTCGAGCAAAAACACGTGCGAGAGGATGCATCCCGCAGGCTAGTCGAGCAAAAACACGTGCGAGAGGATGCATCCCGCAGGCTAGTCGAGCAAAAACACGTGCGAGTAGATGCATCCCGCAGGCCAGTCGAGTAAAAACATGTGCGAGAGGATGCATCCCGCAGGCTAGTCGAGCAAAAACACGTGCGAGAGGATGCGTCCCGTAGGCTAGTCGAGCAAAAACACGTGCGAGTGAATGCATCCCGCAGGCCAGTCGAGTAAAAACACGTGCGAGAGGATGCATCCCGCAGGCTAGTCGAGTAAAAACACGTGTGAGAGGATGCATCCCGCAGGCTAGTCGAGTAAAGACACGTGCGAGAGGATGCATCCCGCAGGCTAGTCGAGCAAAAACACGTGCGAGAGGATGCATCCCGCAGGCTAGTCTAGCAAAAACACGTGCGAGAGGATGCATCCCGCAGGCTAGTCGAGTAAAAACACGTGCGAGAGGATGCATCCCGCAGGCTAGTCGAGTAAAAACACGTGCGAGAGGATGCATCCCGCAGGCTGGTCGAGTAAAAACACGTGCGAGAGGATGCATCCCGCAGGCTAGTCGAGTAAAAACACGTGCGAGAGGATGCATCCCGCAGGCCAGTCGAGCAAAAACACGTACGGGAGGATGCATCCCGCAGGCCAGTCGAGCAAAAACACGTGCGGGAGGATGCATCCCGCAGGCCAGTCGAGCAAAAACACGTGCGAGAGGATGCATCCCGCAGGCTAGTCGAGCAAAAACACGTGCGAGAGGATGCATCACGCAGGCCAGTCGAGCAAAAACATGTGCGAGAGGATGCATCCCGCAGGCCAGTCGAGCAAAAACACGTGCAAGAGGATGCATCCCGCAGGCTAGTCGAACAAAAACACGTGCGAGAGGATGCATCCCGCAGGCTAGTCGAGCAAAAACACGTGCGAGAGGATGCATCCCGCAGGCTATTCGAGCAAAAACACGTGCGAGAGGATGCATGCCGCAGGCCAGTCGAGCAAAAACACGTGCGAGAGGATGCATCCCGCAGGCTAGTCGAGTAAAAACACGTGCGAGATGATGCATCCCGCAGGCTAGTCGAGTAAAAACACGTGCGGGAGGATGCATCCCGCTGGCTAGTCGACTAAAACCACGTGCGAGAGGATGCATCCCGCAGGCCAGTAGAGCAAAAACACGTGCGAGAGGATGCATCCCGCAGGCTAGTCGAGCAAAAACACGTGCGGGAGGATGCATCCCGCAGTCCAGTCGAGCAAAAACACGTGCGAGAGGATCCTTCCCGCAGGCTAGTCGAGTAAAAACACGTGCGAGAGGATCCTTCACGCAGTCTAGTCGAGTAAAAACACGTGCGAGTGGATGCATCCCGCAGGCTAGTCGAGTAAAAACACGTGCGAGAGGATGCATCCCGCAGGCTAGTCGAGTAAAGACACGTGCGAGAGGATGCATCCCGCAGGCCAGTCGAGCAAAAACACGTGCGAGAGGATGCATCCCGCAGGCTAGTCGAGCAAAAACACGTGCGGGAGGATGCATCCCGCAGTCCAGTCGAGCAAAAACACGTGCGAGAGGATGCATCCCGCAGGCTGGTCGAGTAAAAACACGTGCGAGAGGATGCATCCCGCAGGCTAGTCGAGTAAAAACACGTGCGAGAGGATGCATCCCGCAGGCCAGTCGAGCAAAAACACGTACGGGAGGATGCATCCCGCAGGCCAGTCGAGCAAAAACACGTGCGGGAGGATGCATCCCGCAGGCCAGTCGAGCAAAAACACGTGCAAGAGGATGCATCCCGCAGGCTAGTCGAACAAAAACACGTGCGAGAGGATGCATCCCGCAGGCTAGTCGAGCAAAAACACGTGCGAGAGGATGCATCCCGCAGGCTATTCGAGCAAAAACACGTGCGAGAGGTTGCATCCCGCAGGCCAGTCGAGCAAAAACACGTGCGAGAGGATGCATCCCGCAGGCTAGTCGAGTAAAAACACGTGCGAGATGATGCATCCCGCAGGCTAGTCGAGTAAAAACACGTGCGGGAGGATGCATCCCGCTGGCTAGTCGACTAAAACCACGTGCGAGAGGATGCATCCCGCAGGCCAGTCGAGCAAAAACACGTGCGAGAGGATGCATCCCGCAGGCTAGTCGAGCAAAAAAACGTGCGGGAGGATGCATCCCGCAGTCCAGTCGAGCAAAAACACGTGCGAGAGGATCCTTCCCGCAGGCTAGTCGAGTAAAAACACGTGCGAGAGGATCCTTCACGCAGTCTAGTCGAGTAAAAACACGTGCGAGTGGATGCATCCCGCAGGCTAGTCGAGTAAAAACACGTGCGAGAGGATGCATCCCGCAGGCTAGTCGAGTAAAGACACGTGCGAGAGGATGCATCCCGCAGGCCAGTCGAGCAAAAACACGTGCGAGAGGATGCATCCCGCAGGCTAGTCGAGCAAAAACACGTGCGGGAGGATGCATCCCGCAGTCCAGTCGAGCAAAAACACGTGCGAGAGGATGCATCCCGCAGGCTAGTCGAGTAAAAACACGTGCGAGAGGATGCATCCCGCAGGCTACTCGAGTAAAAACACGTGCGAGAGGATGCATCCCGCAGGCTAGTCGAGTAAAAACACGTGCGAGAGGATGCATCCCGCAGGCCAGTCGAGTAAAAACACGTCCGAGAGGATGCATCCCGCAGGCCAGTCGAGCAAAAACACGTGCAAGAGGATGCAT
>NW_027470971.1:0-30685 GCF_051020765.1 Lasioglossum baleicum
ATTGTTTGTATAAAAATTAGATTAGAATTGGGGCTTTAGGCTAATTGCGTCACAAAAATCTGTATTTAACTTTTCTTACGAGAGATACTCAGAGAAACATATACCTTCCTTGAGAAATGAAAGATTAAAAAGAGAATATAGATAATACTTATTTCACGATTTTAAATTTATAATTCCAATAATTACGTTCACGGTTAACTCTTTGCAGTCGGCAGTTTCGTAGTTACTTTTTTGTACAAGAATTTAAATTCAATATATAGATATCAAACCGCACGATGTTTGATAAAACTGATTTGTTGCGTTTAATACTACTTACAATACGTAAAAATACAAAATTAAAAATCTCTGTAATGTTCTAAAGTCGACTTTTACGATTTAAAAATGTCCCTGTTACGGGGACACCGACTGTAAAGGTCATATTAGAGACGAGTTTGTCTCGTGATGAGAATTTGGTCCAAACTAGAATATCACGAGTCTGATTCGTAATCGGTTAAACGCGAACAAATCTCGTTTATATCGTAATTCAAGTTCTTATATTTTCTTTTCTCTTTTCTCGACTTTTCGAGCGCACT
Source organism: Lasioglossum baleicum (assembly GCF_051020765.1). Taxonomy (NCBI): domain Eukaryota; kingdom Metazoa; phylum Arthropoda; class Insecta; order Hymenoptera; family Halictidae; genus Lasioglossum; species Lasioglossum baleicum. The sequence goes on from NW_027470971.1 coordinate 573, forward strand.
GCTAGGGGCAGGATTTATTCGAGTTAAATGGTATGACAAAGAGAAAAAGACACCCGCCATTTACACGCTACGACAACCAATCACAACATCAGACCTCATAAACAGACGAAAAGAGAAGAATTCAGGCAGTCAGACAGCAAACATCAAAACAAAACACAATTATCCCTTGTAATGTCAAATGAAAAATAAAAACTTCAAAAAAGAAAACTACTTTGCGTTTCTTAAAAGACGTAAACACTCGTCTGAAGTAACAATATCCTAAGTTTGGACATAATAGACACCTCTATGAACTCGTAACACGAACAAATACAAATACAAACAATACAATGGGTCAACTCACAATAACCGTACCAAAAGAAAAAAGAAATAAAATAAGATAAATTACGTTCACAATTAACCTCTTGCCATATTACAGATGAATCGGACTAGTGATATGAATTTTGGTCCAAACTAGAATATCACGAGTCTGATTCGTAATCGGATAGACGCGAACAAATCTCGTTTATATCGTTCAAGTTTCAAGTTCTGATATTTTCTTTTCGCTTTTCCCAACTAACCCGAATTGTTTCGAGTTAAATTGTATGACAAAGAGTTAAATCACGGCACAGAAAAACAGCAGAATTCTTCAAAGATCCTCGGTAACGTAAGAAATTAAACGAACCTACAACGTGGATGACATACGAGCCTCACCGGTTGCCGACCAACGGATCGCGATAACTTTGTACTCGTGTAGACCTTCGATCGTTGTATAAACGATCTAGGGCGAAGCCTCTTATAATATTAGGTTGGTGCATATGAAATGTCGGATTTTATATAAAACTGCATATCTTTATTCAAAAACTGTTTATTCAATCAAAATATGCTCCATTCGCTTCGATACACTTTTCTCAACGAGACTTTAAGGCATAGATGCCTGTCTTAAAAAATTCTGATCTTTAGAATCGATAAACTCTGATATCGAATTTTTCAAACTGTCTTCATTTTCATACCGTTTAGCTCGTGAAAACAGTTCTAAATGTTTAAAAAAATGGAAGTCGGTTGGCGAGAGATCCGGTGAATAGGCTGGGCGCTGCGAAACTTCATATTTCAATGGCTCTCGATGAAATCGGGATAGCAACGATGAGCATACGTTCAACCGATCCAACTTATTTCGCTTAGTTAGTTCGTGCGGTACCCACTTATCCATTTTCTTCACCTTGCCAATTTCAGAAAGATGTCGCAATATTGTTGTATGGTCAATTTTCATCCTGGTAGCCTGTTCCCTCGTGAATACAGTTGGATCCGCTTCCACCAATGCCTTCGGATCATCATTCTTCACAGACGTTTTGGGTCTCCCACGCGGATCATTTTGTAGTGAAAAATCACCGGACCTAAATTTTTCAAACCAGCGCTGCACTTTTCGATCATTAACTGTATTCTCCCCAAACGCTTGGTTTATGTTGCGTGCAGCTTTTGCAGCATTATTACCAAGTTTATACTCGTACAAAAAATTATACGAATATCGTTTAGATTCATATCGGTAGAAAATTCAAATCAAATAACAAAAGGGAACACTTTCGAGAAAATCTCCTTTGTTGAAATGTGACTCTGGCAATGGACAGTACGACTATAAACGAGGTTATGCCAAAACCAAAAGTATAACGAAAACAGGAAGACAAACGTTCGCGTGTAAAAAAATCCGACATTTCATATGCACCAACCTAATGTAATAGTTCTTAAGAGACAGTCAAGAAGAGACCATAGTGCGAAATAAACCTTTTCACGACAAGATGCTTTCGAGTTTTTGACCCATGTTCCTTCCCATCACCTTTGGCGCAACCCTATGGTAGAAAACGTCCATGGTCTCAGCACCGGTACATCGAGGATTAACTACCAAGTATTACCAGAACTTGACGATCCTCGAAAGCACGGAGCACGTTCGCTGTTCCTCGAACCCCTTTACATTCTAAATTCCAATTATCAGCTTCCCAACCGCGAATTAAAGTCCGAAAAGCCGAAGTTTCGAGAAGCACCGTCACAAAATCCACCGGCAGTTGCATCGCGGTGGTAGGAGCGAGGTAAACAGCCGGAAGTTCGGTCGTCCTCGATAAGTTTCGTTTTCAATAAAGCCGAGAGGCCGGGTTTACCTTCCCGGTGGAGCCGGCCAACGGCTCGCATTATTAATTCGCAGGTAAAACAAGCCAACTCCCAAGGACCCGCGCGTCTCTCCTCGCTTTTTCCCCGGACAATGGTATAGCTTGTTTACAGACCCTCTGCATCGATATCGTGTAACGGCAACCGTTACCAACCTTATCTCATCCAGACACTTTTATCACATCCACGGGGCTTGCTGGAATACGTGACATTCCATACGCATCTTCCCCCACTCCAAACAAATTTGTATAATATTGACAACTAAGTGATAGCGGATTTTGTCGATAGATGAACTTTACACTTTCTTCGTTTTGTTAACGTGGTCAAAGCATCTAACCTATATCTTTTTTCTTATTGTTTCGTATATTGTTATATTATCTTAAACTTGATATATTAACCCTTTGCATTCGAAGAATTTTTCGCTATGAAGATGAAGCTTTTCTTACGTTTCTATAAGCTCGGTGATACCCCATATGTGAAAATATGCAAAGAAAATTATACGTTTGTCTTTGGAATGAACGGAAGTATTTTATTTCGATATTTCGCGTGTAGTTATTTTTAATATAGCGTAGAAAACCAAAGGTGGGTTTTCTTTCGCCTTGGTTTATAGAAAGAATCGAAGATACAACGAGAACAGTTAAAGGAAACTAATAGAACTCACGAAATTTCACTCTTTAACGAGTGGGAACACAAAAAACGCTTCTTCGAATTTGACGACGATATTCTCGGATCTCTCAAATCTCTCTAGTCTCTCAAATCTCGCAAAAGTCTCTGCATATACCGTCGAAGGTCTCTCTTTTAAAGCTTTCGTCGATTCGCGCTTCGTCCCCCTGTAAAGCTCGCGAAACTCAACGTTTGATTTCGAAAAAAGCAACATTTGTCTATCGGTAACTTTGATGTTATCCTGTAATCCTACTTTCCTAAAATTAAGTTTCCTGCAATAGTTATTATCGCTTATTCGAATTCAAGCTACGACATTAAAACGAATGGTGACTGAGATTCACCTCTCGAGTGCAAAGGGTTAATATTTAATTATTCGACCGGTCGCTTAGTGCCAATATCGGGTACCGAAACGAATATTAACACGGTTAACGCGATAATCGCTTAATTATAATCTCACAATCAATTCGTCATCGCGATTTCGGACCTACGGTTATTTCTCGCTCCTTCGCAATTATATAATTATTTAATATTATTTTATATTTAATTATTCAACCGGTCGGTTGCAGACGACTTCTTCGGGCTGGTGAAGTAGCAGGACGAGTCGATTTTTGCGAATATGTTGAGTGAATTTCATAATATGTCCCATATGTTTCTTCCCTTTTTTTGATGCGAAATGAATACACGATATAATACACGATAAGAGTTAATTAATATGGGTCTTTAAAATTTCATGGTCACCGACAGTCGCCTCTCGAGTGCAAAGGGTTAATATTATTGCCTCGATCCCATAAATTCGTGCCGGTTTTTACTTTTACCATTTAAAATTATACATCGAATAAACGTTTAAATATTAAGACAAAATTTAGTCCCCTTTTTGTTCCACGACTTCATTCTATTTCGTTAGCAAAGATGTTAATCATCGATATAGTTTATAAAATGCGACGATAAATGTAAATAGCACCGTGGAACGAACTTATGGGACGACATAATATAAATTTCTCAATAGACAATTAAACAATAAACACCTAATCCTCATCGAGAGACCCGAGTCGAAGGGTTAACGGGTTAGTTCTTTAAAACCAGCGTTTCACATAAAAGGTATCACCGAACAAAAACATAAGAAAAACTTTTTCGTATTAAATTATAATATCATAAACTTGATATATTAATTAATATGTGTCTTTAAAATTTCATGATGAACGACAATCGCCACTCCAGTGCAAAATGTTAATACATTAGCTTATAAAATCGAGTATTTTAATTAAGACTATCATCGAAACAATCAACTAAATAAAAAAAAGTAATTTTGTAATTATAAAATTCAGAAATTCTGCTTTTATACGACGGTTATATTCCTATTAATATTTCGTAGTTTTGTAATCATTTTCATTTCGTTACCCAGCCCAGCAAACATTCAAAAATTGATAGTCGATATGAAATTGAAAATAACGCAGGATCCATAAAATACTGAAATAAACCAGTTCCACGGTTTAATTAATACACGACCCCCTTTTCGCGTTATTGCGAAAAATATCATTGATTTTATAACGAAAAAGCTCGAGTTTCCCACTTTGCAGCAGCGAAAAAGCCTTCGAGCGCGAACCGTTTAATACGAAGGTATAAAATTTAAATGTAGGAACTGAAATTGTTATAAAATCGGGCAGAGTATCGCAAAAAGTTCGGGTATCGTTCGTTCTCGACTGGAGACACGTTTGTCCGACTAGATGGTATATCTTAAAAGCTGCGCCGATTTCTACCGCAATGCGTGCAGGATGGAATAAAGCTCGCGTGTATGACTCTCGAGCTTTATTATCGAGCCGGGACACGACGGAGTTACGAGGACTTCAAAATATAGTCGAATGATCCACTTTATGCTCTGTGTCACGTAAGGGTAAAACGAAACGTACACTCTTTTAAAGGCTCTGTATATCACTGCAACAGCGAACGCTATGAATTCACGACAGATATTCCTGTTTTAGAATCACTTACGTCCTTCGCCTGCATTCTATCCCCTGATACGTTACACCGTCTCGCGATTAGGCAAAAAAACATGATTTTGTACCTGAAACAAGAGGAAATATGCGTATGTTAGTATTTGCTTAATTGGTTAGTTAATTTAGATTAAAATATACTTAAATAATATGAATTATTTCGTTAACGAAGAGGGAGAAAATTCGTGTGAAGGAGTATTGTCTTTAATTTGGAATAAAATTACTATCGTTAACAAAGAAGTCTATTTGCTTTGATCAAATCTTTTGTCTACGCGTGATTCGATGCAGATAATCTCTGAGAATCAATTTCGCGTTGTTATAGGAATAGGATGGTTTTAAATTTTCGAGTTCTTCGATTTGATCCTCATCGCACACGAGTCAATTCGTTGACAAAAATTTCCTTTAAGTAGCTCCCTTTTGAGAGCGAGTACTTATATGTGTCACGGAAATCGGGACGATATCTTTTAGGCATAACGCGCCACTGTAGTGACTTTCGAGGATATCGTCTTTCAGAACGAAGCGCCACTATAGTGACTTTCGTGGATAGCACCAATTTGAACGGTACGACACTATAATAATTTTTATGGATAATACCAATTTGGACGGTACGACACTATAGTGATTTTCGTAGATAATACCAGTTTGAACGGTACGACACTATAATAACTTTTATGGATAATACCAATTTGAAAGGTACGACACTATAGTGACTTTCGTGGATAATACCAGTTTGGAAGGAACGACACTATAGTGATTTCCGTAGATAACACCAGTTTGAACGGAACGACACTATAATAACTTTTATGGATAATACCAACTTGAAAGGTACGACACTATAATATCTATCAGGGATAATACCAATTTGGATGGTGCGATACTATAGTGACTTTCGTGGATAATCCCAATTTGAACGGTACGACACTATAATATCTTTTAGGGATAATTCCAGTTTGGACGGTACGACACTATAGTGACTTTCGTGGATAGCACCAATTTGAACGGTACGAGAATATAACTTTTATGGATAATACCAGTTTGGACGGTACGACACTATAATAATTTTTGTGGGCAATACTAATTTGCACGGTACAGCACTACAGTGATTTTCTTGGATTGCACTAATTTGGACGGTACGACACCATAATAACTTTTATGAATAATACTGATTTGGGCGGTATAACACTATAGTGACTTTCGTGGATAGCACCAATTTGAACGCCATGACACTATAACAACTTTTATGGATAATACCAATTTGAATGGTACTACACTATAATAACTTTTATGGATAATACTAATTTGGACAGTACGACACTATAGTGATTTTCGTAGATAATACCAGTTTGGAAGGAACGACACTATAGTGATTTCCGTAGATAATACCAGTTTGAACGGAACGACACTATAATAACTTTTATGGATAATACCAACTTGAAAGGTACGACACTATAGTGACTTTCGTGGATAACACCAATTTGAAAGGTACAACATTATAGTGATTTTCTTAAATTGCACTAATTTGGACAATTCGACACTATAGTGATTTTCTGGATGGCACCAATTTGAACGGTACGACACTATAGTGACTTTCATACACGATTTTAGATAGTATTATACGTTTTTCGCTTTATTTCGCATTTATTCCGTCTAAACCACGTTAATTTAGATTTAGATCGTCATGGACTGCACTCAACGATCCTGAAGTATTTCAAGTTTACTTCCCACCAGGTCCAAGCTATTTTCCATTCGAAAAGAATAGATAACAAGCAGAAACCTGATTCACAAAATGGCATGGCACAATATTTGTCGCATTACTAGTACATATAACAACAATCACAGCAATAAAAGCAATAAATCAGTTCTTGTTGACATATGGCCCATATTGGACGCAGTATGTAAAGTACAATGCCGCTCATATGGCTGCATTGGTCCGTTAAGGGTTAATTAATATGGGGTCTGCAAAATTTGGACCGCTTATTTTGAAAGTGGTGTAAGTCCTCAAAAAAAAAAAAAAAAATGAGACATGACGTAATTTATGCTTAATTTAGTGTACACTTTTTATTTATAATTAGTTAGTATTTAATATCTTAAAAAAAGTCAATGCTTTGTTCAATTTAAAATTGGCCGGTAAAAGAAATTGCGTAACCATTGATTAAGAAAATGGTGAAAATCCAATTTCCATAGACAGGTGGTGGGGGTTACATATGAAAAATATAAGGATATGAAGAACATTTCAAAACACTGCCACATGAAGAGCGTAAATAATTAATAATACCAATATCTTGTGTTATATTTAACAATATATAAATATAATTAACGTTCAAAATAAAAAATACTAATCCTATTTTATTTCTTGCTATTATTTATAAACAAAATTGGATTAATATGAGATATATTTTAAGCGATATTTGTTATTTCAAAATTGAAATTAAATGATATTTACAACTAACTAATTAAGAAAGTGTTGTAAGTCCATTTGCAGCCTAGAATTTGTATATTATTTTAGTTAAATTTATATAATCAAATTACATATTGATAAATTATTACAAACATTCCCAGACATCGCATAATTAACCTATATTTTTTAATCGTCAGATCTGCTAACATTCAATTCTCTCGAAACCAAAGAAAATGGACCCGCTCCACTTTCTAAATAAATGATCTATTTAATGGTCACTGACAGTCGTCTCTCGAGTGCATAAAGTTAACCGGTTAATAACGATGTATCTATAAAATGTATCACGCATGATAAAAAATAATATGCACCTCTTGCCCTACAGTTTAAGTTTCGACGACACGTGCCATAATCAACGGCAGACCAACCATTTTGCCCGAACACGGCGAAGAATAACACGTAACTGAGACAGGAAAACATCGACGGAAATTAACTAGCAACCTGACTCGTGTTGTTTACGTTGGATCCTATCTACAAACCACGCTTTTCGCCCGTGATGTTTACGGTCGGCACGATTTCCTTACTAAAAGTCTCGCGGAACGTTAACAACGTATAATTATTTTTGCAGAAATTAGTATATTAACCCTCTGCACTGGAAGACTCTCTCGCTATGGAAAATCTTTTCTTATGCTTCCATAAACTCGGTGATAGATTTTATATGAAAATTATATTATATAAGATAATTATACGTTTGCGTTTTGAATGTTGAATTATATTTTATTTTCATATTTCTCGTGTGAGTGTTCTTACTGTGGCGTCCTTATTTGAGAGCGCGCACCGTTTTGTGTCGCCAGAATCGAGCCATGACGAGTATACTCGTCAATCACAGAGTAAGTTGCGCTTGTAAGATATTGGATTAAAAGGATGGGTTCATTTTATAAAATTGACAATTTTATTACTAATATTTACATATTTGGTTAACATAAACATATATTACATACATATTAAACTGAAAACGCAATAAGAATTAAATGTTATACATATAAAAGCTGTGGAGTGGTATTTAGTGAAATAGGGTACTATATACAATGGGACATTGCAAATGAAACACCAGTAACGCGATTCCTTCCTGATCTTACGTTTATAGCAGTGAGAACACCATCGCATAGGGTTGTTTGTTTTTGAAGTTGCGAGTATATAATCCGGAACATGATTCCCGCCTAATTGGCTTACATTAAATCTAAATGGCCGAGTTTGTGTCGATTTTTCTCTTTGAATTGGATACGTCGCAAGAATGTCTTCAATAAATGCAGACATAGTTCTGACATCAAACAATTGGCATTTACACCATTCGACAGCTAGGTAACTTCTGGCCAGCAGGTATCAATAGGCTCAGCGCCTGGTCGGCGTCACGCAATTGTCCCATGACTAACCATGCCTGAAGAAACCCTATTATAAATCAACTTTCTGACTTTTACCTTTGCCCCTTTTAGGCTAACATCTAGAAAACGTTTATCATCGCGCATAAATAAATTCGTTATGCGAATTGGTAAGCAATTTCAGCCGTTGCATACGGGGTCGCATGAGTTCATCTCAAATTATTTATATTTTCTATTTGCTTATTTTATTCCGCCATGGTCTCAAATTATTCTAAACATCATGAAATTTGAAAATACGTTTCGTTTTTCTCTAAAATTACAATTTAAATAGCCAATGGTCGCTACTTTATACGCATGACGAGTATACTCGTCAATACACAAATTCGTGCCACTTCTACATGACGAGTATACTCGTCAATCACAGTTAACTGGTTAATGTAGTTATTGTCGCTTATTCGTGGTTAAGTTATGGTGTTAAAATGAATGGTACTATCACGTACTATACCGACGAATTTAGCTTATCATCGTTTTGGGTTAAGTTAAGTCCCATAGGGGTCCCATGAGGTTAGTTAGGCTCTCATGAGGGTCCAATGAGATTAGGTAGACTCCCATGAGATCATTAATTTTTCCTCGCGAGTTTTAACGCGAGTAAAACTCTAAATATAGGATAATTTCTCTTGAACGAAATGATGCGATACTTCTTTTCAGAATTAAATTCTAGCACGAACTGTTAACGCTAGAACTATCAATTCAGTTTTGACTAGTTTCGGGTTTTGAGTTTTCACAGGTACGGAAATTTTCAATTGTGACAAAATCTGTAACGACTTTCGTTCAGATAAAAATATTATTATTATTACTTAATATAAAATATGTAGGAATCAAATGAGTACTATTGAGATTATGGATTTGAAATTGTGAAATAAGTATGGTCTATATTCTCTTCCTAATCTTTTATTTCTCGAAGAAAGTATATGTTTCTTTGAGTGTTTTTCCAGAGCGACTGACCGACTTGTGAGAAAAGTTAAGTCAAGATTTTTGTGACGCAGTTCGCCTAAACCTGCAATTCTAATCTAATGTTTATATAACATTATTATTATATTAGTATTATATTAAATTAGTATTAACTCTTTATATTCGAGAGGTGACTCTCAGTCACCATTCATTTTAACACCATAACTGAAACACGAATAAACGACAATAACCACATTAAAAACACCCACACGCGAAATATGAAAATAAAATATAATTCCTCTCACTCCAAACGCAAACATATCATTTTCTTATATAATATAATTTTGATATAAAATTTATCACCAAGCTTATAGAAGCATAAGAAAAGATTTTCCATAGCTGGAGAGTCTTCGAGTGCAAAGGGTTAATAATCTAATGTTAAATAATTAAATCTAATGTTTAATCTAATCTATTAATCTGATCTAATCTAAAATGTCTACGATCCTTCTCGGAATTTAGATCTTGTAAACCAGGAAATTTATTCACAGCCTATGTCCCAGATTCATTTTTTGATATTACGAAACTTATCTTTGCAACAAGTACGGCCTGAATAATTGTCAAGAGGGGTTAGGACCCAGGACGAATGTAAATAATGTTTATGAAAGAGTCGAATGCCAGCAACGAGTCAAAGTTTAGGGATGCGTCCCGAGTGTCCCAAGTACCTGGCCCATCCAAGTCCCAAGCAGCACGGGAAATGCGTAAATAAAAAAGAACGTCTGTGTGTGAAATAAGACAGAACGAAAATGTTTATATATCAGTGTAGGTAATAAGAATTTTTATTTTTCAAGCAGTTTAGTTTGAAGTAAACCAACGCTGTAAAAGTATCACTTATAAAACAAAGCTTCTAATCAGTGGTTAGATCAATTGATTATTTTAACTCCTTGACATACAAATTAAATACACTTAATACTTTTGAAAAATATTATTTTATTTCAACATGGCGTACGAATATTCAAATCAATTACCTCCGCTAATAACGATCCTACATATATATAGTAAATCTAGTTACATCCCGCAAACTGGTAATTTTAACTAATTAATCGGTAATATAAAATATAAAATCTAGTTTCCTCGACCGTGAAATTGTATCGTATTCGAGACCTGAAATTTCTCGTGCAACGAAACGAAGACAAAGAGCAGAAATAGGAGAAAGAGTAGTTAAAGTTACAAAATTCTTTTCTCGCGGAGCAAGGAGACGAAGAACGGACAATGATGGAATTTTCAGGTTAAGGAGCAGGCTCGCAGGCTCTAACGGGCTTCGTTCTTATTCTCGCAAAAAGTTTCGACGAGCCGCAAACTGGTCAATTGCCCGTGGAAGTTAGGCGAGAATAATTAAAAGATTCAACAGGGCCCGGGAGTAACGGGACGTCGAAAAGTACGCGGGGCAACTTCGTTCTCCGGCTGTTTGTTAAATATTCATAAGCTTTTTCTCGAGTTGACGTTTCAACATCGCGAACGACTTGCCGTTTTTGCAATTGAAACTTTATCACCCTTGTGAACTGTGCGTCGCCGTTCCCGCGAGTCGGCAACCCCGTAAAAATATCGCGATAACTCTCTTTCGCGAATTTACAAGCCCCCGGCCGTCGCGCGAGATTTCCCTTCCTTTCCGTGTCCCTCGCGCTCCGTTCCGCCATCTTTCATCCGCTGTTCGCGTAATTCTTCCCCATTTCCAATTCTTACGACTTTACGTCTGCCTTTTTAACCCTTCCACTGCGAACAACGCCTTTAGGCGCACAACTATAGACGCTTCTCCTGAGAGAACAGCGCCTGTAGGCGTCGTGCATTTGTTTTGCATTTTTTGCTATTAATAACTGCGAAATAATGGCCATTAATTCGTTTGTCTTCGACGCGATAGCTGCATACGCTTCTTGCGCAGAGATTTTTTCGTACAATCAAATAATTTTATCCATAAATTGTGCCTCTATCATGGACAAACGGAGAAATATGATCTGCGATGATATAGAAGAATCATCGGATTCTGACCTTTCTGCAATTTTCGGAGAAATCGGATACAAAGGTAAAAAGCAAAACTCATACTACAGGAGACGCATATTGTCAAGCAGCTCGGAATCTTATTCCGAAAATATCGACGAATTACCTGACATCGATCCACGGCGATTTCTTTGCAGCGCGCAAAATTTTGTTCCGAAAGTTTTTGATTTCGATGAAACTCTATCGGGAGTTAAAGCAAATATTAACGATAAATCGGAGATATTAGAAATTTTTCGACTTTTCTTTTCCGAAAATATGCTTGAACATATTGCGAGAGAAACCAGTAATTATTACACCACGAAAACTATACGCAGTAGTCACTCGCGATTGATGTCTTGGAAAAATACAACAGTGACCGAAATGTATCGATTTTTTGCTCTGTCGATGTTAATGTCAAGAGTAAAAAAATTATCAATAGACGAATATTGGTCAACTGACGTATTAATACGCACGGAAAGTATTCCAAGAATACACCGTTTTAGGAACGACTCGCGGAACGTGTTATCTACGCGGACAACCTCCTACTATCCTAATATCTATACTAATATCCTACTATATAAACACATTTAACACTAGGTTTACGGACGGTTTTTGTATATCTACCTTTATGGAGACCCATTAGATTTACGAGTAAAGAAAACCACGTATTTTCTTTAAATCAAAGACCATGAGTTTAATTTCAAAACAATTACGATATTGACAAACTTAATATTTGTTGATTAAATCTGTTAAATAATTAAAATAACTCATCCGTCAAATTAACGGGTCCCGTAAACCTAGAGTTAATAAACAGTTATAGGTGACGGTTGTTTCCACAGGGGCCCCGTATCCCATAAACGTGTGACACTATTCTTCGTCCAATTAAAACATGATTTTTGAGATAATTCATAGTAATCTTATTTGAAACACAATTATGACGACTATAGACAACAGAAAGTAACGATAAATTATAAAGCAAACAAAAAGAAACATTAAAAATACGGATCACTTTCATCTACGCTTTTGCGCTATCTAACAAACTTTTAGGGATCAAGAAATAAATAAAGATGTTAAAAATATGCAAAATATACTGCTCGACTGAATGAACCGAAGAAACTGAAAGTTCTGGTATAAATGCAACGAGATCTCTCATACTGATCTTTTTTCGGAACGCTTATCGTATTCTTCACTTCGAGGTCCTTTACACTTTCTAAGCATCTTCAATAAAATTATGTTTTAATACTCTTTAAAAAAAAATGCCTTCTAAAAATAAAAATGATACCTACCACAAACATATCTTCTAACAAAGATCCTCTAATATATCACAAAATAAACTGTGGGTACATTTTAACGATGCATTGCATTGTATCGCTCTTCCTAATCGCGTTGTTTACACTCCGAGTCTTGTTTTGGGGCCCGATTTGGGCCCCAGGAGAAACTCTATTATTTTACACTGGGCGTTCAACGTGTTAACGCGGTTTAGACGAAATAAATGAGAAATAAAGCAAAGAACGTATAATACTGTGAAAAATGGTGCTATCCACGAAAGTCACTATAGTAGCGCGTTGTTCCTTAAGATGATATACACGAAAGCCACTATAGTAGCGTGTCGTATCTAAGAGGTTAAAAGTGAGCATGTTAAGAAGTTATAAACACCCTGTTTCGAGATTAGTTTTTTCTTCGAAAACACCGGGAAAGAAACTCGGGATGCAGAGAGGTTTGAGAACACATCCTCTAACGATTCTTTGAAATCCTTTCTGTTCCTTTTGCGAGAATATCGCCACGGATTTTCCACTTGTATCGAAAGGGTTAACCCTTTGTAATCCGCTCTCCCATCCATTCCTTACGCTGGGAGTTCAACGTGTTAACACTAGATTTACGGGACCCGTCAATTTGACGGATGGGTTGCTTAAACGAATGCCGCCATACTCGCGACATTATAAATATTCTAAAAAAATCGAATGCCGCCATATAGGCGGCATGACGTGATATTTCAGGAAGTCTGTTAGATTTGGCCTTATTTATACATGCAACAATTAACACTAGATTTACGAGACCCGTCAATTTGACGGATGGGTTGCTTCAATTGTACGATATTAACAGATTTAATTAACTTATATTAAGTCTGTTAATATTGCGATTGTTTTCAAATTAAACCCATCGTTTGTTTTTTAAGGAAAATATGTGGTTTTCTTTACCCTAAATCCGACGGGTGTCCGTAGAAATAGGTATACAAAAACACACCCGTAAACCTAGTGTTAAGGGCGATCGGCAATTATTTTTTGTCGTGCTCTGCAACGCATTCCTCTCATTCCTCTCCGAGGATTGAGCGAAAATACATCGCTTTATATGCGGTCAATAAAGTTTGTTATCGTCATTTTCGGAGGAAGGCGGGAAACACGTAATTATTGCGATACTTGTAGTAAGAAACCTGGTATTCACATTGGGGACTGTTGGGAGAAGTACCACACCCAAAAAAATATAAGTAATTTTGTATAAATATATCGTTAATCTATAAAAAATAAATTTATAAATGTATACAAATCTATACATTACATACACGCATCTATTTGTTTATTTCAATTCCTATTATTTTTCTGAAATTTTCACTTCGGTATTCTTTTGTGCGGATATATCTGTTCATATACTACCTATTATTACTGTAAGTTTTCATAAAATCAAATAAAGCGATATTAATTATGCATCTTTTCTCGCTCTGGAAATGAAGCACTTAATTTCCTAAAAATCCGTCGACTTACTGGTCATAGTATTAGAAAAATGTGCTCGTTCGTTAAGGGTTAATAATAAACCCCTTTCCCATCGTTAACCCGTCACGGTAATCCATCCTATTCAGCGATGAGTCCATCGAGACTACAAATTATCCCCATACGCTGTTATATAGCCCTTTACATCGATTGTCAGCGTAAGTCTGATTCGCAGTCTCTGACATAAGAGATCGCGGGATGGCGTTGAGGAGAACACCCCGCGATTATGAAAACTCGAACCGACAGCGGACGTGCGAAAAAGCAGCAAAAGAGAAAACGATAATAATACCCCGAAGCGATACCAACAGGTGCGAAACGATTTTTAATATCGCGAACTCTCTGTGGCTCTCGCGATTTCACTGGGATCTTGAAAACGAATCTCGTGAAAAAAAGTCGTTCGATTATGAATTAAATTTGATTTCACGGAGGAAATTTTGCAGTGTCTTTAACACTTTAACTGCCATGGTGGTCATATATGACCGGCAACGGTTTCTCCCGTGACGCCACGGTGGTCATGGGTGACCGGAGCCTGTCAACTTTTTACAATTGTAAAAAACTAAATGAAAATCGAGAGTTAGCGTATTTGAATATGACCGATGTATAGAAGATACGTTGAAATAAAATGTGCCCTATCGAACGATTAAAATTTTTTATTAGAACAATAAAGAATAACAAAATGTTAGAATAAATCTTGCATCTAACGGTGCACTTTGTTAAAGCACTCCAAACATAAATGCGGCGCACCAATACAATCCGGACAATAAGTGGTCACCTTCTTGGTCTTATTTTTAGCAATTTTTCACCCAAATAGTTTGGAATTTTTTTCTAACATTCCCTGCAAAATTTTCGTTCCAGGTACGCTTGTCCTTCTTTTTTCTTGCAATTCGTGCCGTAATCTTCGTCGAACCGTTACTAAGGCGCCACGGTGGTCACCAGTGACCACCAGTAAGAGAAACGCTCCATTTGATAAAAATATTGCCTTCTAAAATCGATTCGTTATTATTTTGCCATTATATGCTTTGAATAATAAAAATAATTCCGTGGCGTCCTGGGCAGAACATATGATTTCGGCGTGGCAGTCAAAGTGTTAACAGATTTAATTAACTTATATTAAATCTGTTAATATTGTGATTATTTTCAAATTAAATCTATCGTTTGTTTTTTAAAGAAAATATCTGCCTTTCTTTACCCTAAATCTGACGGGTGTCCATAGAAATAGGTATACAAAAAAACCCCGTAAACCTAGTGTTAATATTCTTCTACTATCATGCCTGTTGTGGAGAGCACAATTCTTTTCTGAGAATTCCGCAGCAAAAGGGTTAATCCCGTCGATACAAAACACCGCGAAAGTTCGTGCAAAGCTCGAATGGTAAAACTCGAGGAAGAAATTGCGGTTCTTTATTAGCAAAAATCGTGTTTACACGCTCTGAGTTTCGCGTTATGACACAAACGGCGTTGAAACGCCTAAACGGAAAGCTCAAATCCGTTATTCACTTACGATTTCTCGCGGAATATACCAGCGTCTCGTTTTATAACGCAATTTCGAAGTACTGCTATTATTACCGTCGACAATTGGGCCGTTTCGACGTTCGAAAGGAATCCGCCATTTCCAGCCGCCGTTATTTTAACAAATCCCCTCCTCGACTCGACATTTTCGACGGGGTTTGAAATACAGACGCGATTGTGCATTCGGTTACGCGCGAGGAGCGAGTTTCCATCGTAATTTCGGATGAAAATACGCAAAGCTAAACGATTCTTCGATACGACACGTGGCTCAGGCAAATATACCACTTTATTTTCGTACTTTTCGATTAATTCTGCCTCGTAATTCTCGTGTAACGCAAATTGCGTATATTCAGCAGAGATATTCCAGTCATTCGATGTTTCACCCCTGTGCTAGCGAATGATTCTATATGTAAATCAAGTACAGCAAGGAAAATCATGCTAGGAGATTGAATTTAGCGTACAATATGTACAAAGTAAGATTACTTTCGACGAAGGACTTTGTTCTGCTTGATTATCTCTGGATCATTGTATCAATGACGAGTTTCCGTGGTATTAAAAAAATTTGCATTTGTGTCACCCTGATTATCCTGTATCCTACCAACGTTCATCTCATGAATATACAATTGTAAAGAAGCGACGTTCGCTAAGAAGGCCATTGGTAGGAGCCCTTAGTTCCTGCTTCTCTAATAAAAAAATAAAAAAACAAAGTCAGAGGAGGAGAGAAAAAGAAAGAAGCTAACACCAAACGTTTAATTAGAATAACATGAACAGACAAATAATTGCAAGTAACAACGCTATAATTTTAAAGCGAGAATTACTATTTTATCTATGGATAGGCTATTGTATTCGATTATTGAATCAATTATTACCGAATAATACTCTCGATTAAAAATTGAAAAAAAGGACTAAGGGGAAAGAAGACGACGATTATAAATAACTCCTGGATAAATTAAAATTTTGATAAAGAATGAAAGATATTTATAACACTCGCGTCGTCGGAATTACCTGATAACAGATTTTCAATCGTGATTACACGATTCTTACTTCATTCTTACTCACACTGTAATTGCATGAAGCAGCGTCATAGTTTCTAAGCGAGAATTATTATTCTACCTATCGATGGGCTATCATATTCGATTATGGTATTAATTATTACCCAATAATACCGACTCTCGATTAAAAATAAAAAGAGGACCCCGAGGAATGAAGAAGATGGTTATGAATAACTCTTGGATAAATTAAAATTTTGATAAAGAATGACAGATACTTACAACACTCGTGTTGCCATTATTAGCCAATAGCAGATTCTCAATCGGGATAACACTAACGATGACTCAACTCTTACTAACCCCGTAATTGCAAGTAGCACAGTTTCAAAGCGAGAATATTATTCTAGCCATCGATGGGGTATCTTATTCGATTATGGAATTAATTATTACCCAATAATACCGACTCTCGATTAAAAATAAAAAAAAGGATTAAGAGAAAAGAAGACGACGATTATAAATAACTCCTCGATAAATTTAAATTTTTATAAAAAATGTTTATTACCCGATAACAGATTCTCAATCGTGATAACACGAACGACGATTCCACTCTTACTCACCCCGTAATTGCAAGTAGCATAGTTCCAAAGCGAGAATATTATTCTAGCCATCGATGGGGTATCCTATTCGATTATGGAATGAATTATTATCCAATAATCCCAACTCTCGATCGAAAACAAACCGGACGAGGAAGAAGAAGATAATCAATCGCTGCCGAGTAAATTAAAATTCCACCAAAAGAAGGCAAATAATAACATGCGCAAACTATCACACGAAGGTACCAGTACACGAACAAACGTATTTTTCTTTAACACTGCAACACGTGTAGATTATATCGTATACTTGACCTGTTTCTAAACGGAAATTTCGATTTTTCGGTTTCGATCTCAAACCGTAGATCTCCGATTTAAAGACCGAACGCGATACTTGAAACATTACTCGTGAAATTTCCAAATTTTCCCCAGCAATCTCTTCTCTATCGATATTTCACACTGCGAATAACTGTGAAATTCACACCGTTAAATAAGAAGCAGAAAAACCGACAAATCCGCGAAACATAGACGAAAGAGAAAAGAAGAAAGATCAGAAGCTTTTACTCTCACGTATTTTACATCTTCGTATCTTCCGTGTCATACGATCATGAAATAAGAGAAAACAAGGGAAGAAAAAGAAATTCTCGTATCGATAACAAATCCTCCGTGTTGTTCCCGAGCCGAGAAAATTTGAAAACGAGTCATAAAGAACGCGACCAGGTTGAAAACAATCCTAGGTAGTGAAAGAAGAACACAATAATCAATCGTCGCGTAGTGAATTAAAATTCCACGAAAAGAAGGCGAATAAAAACGTGACCGCGATCGTTCGATATCAGATTTTCAATCTCACCGACACGACCCAGCGAATTCGCCGGAAAAATATCCCGAAAGCGGAAGCTTTATTTACTCTCGGCGGATACGCAAACTCGCGGCACGTCTGCCGCTTTGGGCAACAACGCAAACGAGATTTCGTATCCGGCGATACGCTCGACTCTCGACAATTTCCCACGAGAAGTTACGAGAGCGAGCACGCGCGATTATCCGGCCTGTTCGCTCCGATTGTAGCAAACCGTATGAAGATACACGTACGTAGAGACCGGGCCACGTATAACCCGTCATACCTCGGTTATGGCTGCGCCGAAGGAGAGAGAAGCGGCAGAGTCGAGAGGCTCCGGCATTAAGTTTATGCCTGGCGCAGAATTACGTAGTTTAACACGTTGATAACCAGCCAGACGTAGCTGCGGGGCCCTCGCAATGACAGCAACTTTCACGACACACGCCGACAGAGGCCGGCTTAACGTTCCCGACGATATTTTCCGCGATACCAACCATCCACGGCAATTGTTACCGCTGCTTATCGACCGGATGCAAATCACGATAACTCGATCCGAGCTGTTTAGTATAGATTCCACGTGATCCTACCGTTTGCATAACCTTGTCGAGGTTTAAATACGATATATAGATAATATGGAAGTGGATTATGATGGGTGGGTGCGGGTACAGATGACAGACGGTTTCCAAGGAGTTCTACGATAGGGTGTATTAGTTGGTATTTATTGGAAGATAGGTCTTCGGGACCGTTACTTTATGAATGTTACTTTACTCTATGGGCCAGTGTAACTTGAAGGTGACATTTTAATTTATAGATATTTCAGAAAATAATTATAGCTTTTTTCATGAGATGGCACATATTTATCGAAAGATACTTCTTCGGGACAGTTACTTTACTTCATGGGCCCGTGTAACTTTCAGGTGACATTTTAATTCATCGATATTTTGGAAAATAATTATAGCTTTCTTCTTGAGATGGCACATATTTATCGGAATATACTACTTCGAGACCGTTACTTTACACATGGGCCCGTGTAACTTTCAGGTCACATTTTAATTTATCGACATTTTAGAAAATAATTATAGCTTTTTTCATGAGATGGCACATATTTATCGGAAAATACTTCATCGGGCCCGTTAATTTACTCATGTTAACCTCCATGGGACCGTGTAACTTTCAGGTCACATATTAATCTATCCATAGTTTAGAAAATAATTATTGCGTTTTTTATGAGATAGCGCATATTTATCGGAAGATACTTCTTCGGGACCGTTACTTAACGAATGTTACTTTACTTTATGGGACCGTGGAACTTTCAGGTTACATCTTAATTTTTAATGAGATGGCACATATTTATCGGAAGATACTTCTTCGGGACCGTTACTTTACGAATGTTACTTTACTCTATTGGATCGTGTAACTTTCAGGTCATATTTTAATTTATCCATAGTTTAGAAAATAATTATAGCTTTTTTCATGAATTGGCACATATTTATCGGAAGATACTTCTTCAGGACCGTTAATGTACTCATGTTAACCCTCTATGGACCCACGTAACTTTCAGATCACGCTTCACAAAATAATTATAGCTTTTTTCATGAGATGGCACATATTTATCGGAAGATACTTCTTCGGGACCGTTACTTTACTCATGTTAACTCTCCATGGGCCCGTGTAACTTTCAGGTCAAATTTTAATTTAACGATATTTTAGAAAATAATTACAGCTTTTTTCATGAGATGGCACATATTTATCGGAAGATACTTCTTCGGGACCGTTACTTTACGAATGTTACTTTACTCTATTGGACCGTGTAACTTTCAGGTCACATTTTAATGTATCCATAGTTTAGAAAATAATTATATCTTTTTTCATGAATTGGCACATATTTATAGGAAGATACTTTTTCGGGACTGTTACTTTACTCATATTAACCCTCTATGCGCCCGTGTAACTTTCAGGTCACATTTTAATTTCAGTTTATTCTGATTGCGGAATAGACGTCCGCGAAATGAATAAAGAACGTTACTTCTTTGAATGAGTTATGCTATTTAACCCCTTCTCGTGTCATTTATTTCAACGAAACTAGAGCTCAAACGGTAGGCATCAACGCGTTAAATAAATCAGACTAAGTTGATGCTCGAGAATAGTCACAATACGCGCCAAAATATAAATACCTGCGGTACCTGTGATATAATCAGTTTTACACGATACTGCTGATGAGAAAATAAACTCTGATTCTTTTACTTTTATAGATATTGTAAATATTTTATAGATCGTAACTGGCCTGACTGTCTGTTCGCGAGTCTGGCTCGCGATAAATATATTTGGGCCAAAGAATTCATCACGAGTCAGACTCGTTAAAATACGAGAAGGGGTTAAGCGGACGCTGATTGGAAAAATCAGCAATGTCTCAGTAGTGCCTTTTGTAACAACCATCTCGGTAACAAACAATTCCATGTAACTTTCAGGTCACATTTTAATTTATCGATATTTTGGAAAATAATTATTGCTTTTTTTCATGAAGTGGCATATATTTATCGGAAGATACTTCTTCGGGACCGTTACTTTACACATGTTAATCCTCTATGGGGTTAACACATGCAACTTTCAGGACATATTCTAATTTATCGATATTTTAGAAAATAATTATAGTGTTTTTCATGAAATGGCACATATTTATCGGAAGATACTTCTTCAGGACCGTTAATGTACTCATGTTAACCCTCTATGGGCCCACGTAACTTTCAGGTCACGTTTTACAAAATAATTATAGCTTTTTTCATGAGATGGCACATAAATCTTAACTCCATGACGTTGCTAACACAACCAATACTAGTATTCGTGACCATTGCTAGGCTCATAAACCTGAAATATCAAAATAAATGCTGTGCAAACTGTCTGCAGTAAAACTACGCGAAACCATTTGATCCAATTGATATTATTTGTACTTTTGTCAGTGATAACCAAACTAAAAATAGTGTACACAATATCTCTGGGTTAGTATATCAATAACAACTTATTTGTTTGTATTTCAATTTTCAATTTGTTACTGTTTTTGATAATACTGAATCACTATCTTGAATATACACTATATTGTACACTACATTAAAAATATCGTAATAAAATTGTTTTTAAACGCAAAAATTTGTTTTTAACAAAATTTGTTTCATAGTTATAAGTATTCGAATCAAAACAATAATGTTATGCCAATAATTACGGTCAGCACTGTACATAAGAGAGCAGAGTAACAAACGAGTATGATACAATTCCAGAAGTATAAATATATATAATGAAAGTATAGCGATACATCAAGATTATATTGTCGTAATCCTGCAAATTCGTGTTACTTTGTTTCTCTTGGGTCGGTTAAATCAAATTCCAGCTTTGGAAGCGTACATGTACGCCACGAAATTCTGTCTCTCAAACTTGTTCCTAGAGAATGTACGTCATTTATATTAAATTTGAATTTTATTCTCCGCGTACGTGTGTATTTTACCTGGTTTCCGGTGCAATCTGTTAGCTTCTACCCTTCAAGGAAACAATTTCGCAGAAAAATTCCTGCCACGATGGTTCCTTTGCGAGAAAAGAACTACGCGCGATCAATCGAGGAGTTACGTGGAAGTAAAGTTCGAATTTTTGTGACTTAAAAATAATCTCCGACCATTTTTGTGACTTAAAAATAATCTCTAACCATTTTTGTGACTTAAAAATAATCTCTAACCATCATTTGTGACTTCAAAATAATCTCTATCCATCGATCGTTCGTCGTTCCGTTTACGAGAAAACATTAATACGTCTTTACGATCAAATAGCTGCAAATAATCGTGTTTGTTATTTAGCAGAAATCCTGACGCTTTGTATCGAGCTCTCGGCTTTAAAATGTAATCAAACCGCGCCAGACGAAGCTATAACGAACAAATTACCAAATTTGTTGTCAACAACAAATGCTAATAACCAATTAATACCGTCAATAATATGGTATTTAAATTTACAACGAACGTGAAAAAATTAATGAACCATTAACTGTTTGAGCAGAAATGTAATTAGCAGTGGAACCGGAAACGATCGTGTATTTTCGACGAATCGGGTTCATTTTCCAATTCGACTTCGAATCGGACGCATCGAATAGAGCTGGAACTGTCTATTCAATTCGCATTCAGCCATTTCGCCTAATTAAAAATTGAATTTCATAAAATTTATGAAACTGTTCGACGATTCGAAATTAATACAAAATATTTGCTATTAAATTAGTCGCCATTATAAAACCCTTAACTATCAACGTAACTAGACCTGGTAATTAGTAATTTCTTTCCTCAAAGAGAGATATCTGAGAAGCGATAACGAATTAATAATCACGTACTCGCAAAATTAAAAATATTTGTAAAACGAAATTAAGAAATTCCTTTTATTGGAACAAACATTTGAAATTATAAGACTTTAACACTAGAACTACCGATCCGCCATTTTGACCACTTGTATCAATATCTCACAAGATTTTCTCTTGAAATTTTAATTAACCCTTTGCACTCGAGAGGTGCCTCTCAGTCACCATAAAATTTCGAGAACCCATATTAATTAATATACCAAATTTAAGATAATATAACAACATACGAGATATCAAAATCAAATAATTTTACGTGTTAGTTATTATATGATTCTTTATTTACCGTTTGAAAAATAACGTCAGTTTCATAGCAGAAAATCCGTAAATTTCTACTCTTCTGTAGTTCAAAAATCGTCGAGTGCAAAGGATTAATATTTTATAATAATGTTATGACTTTTTCTAGACTCATGGATTTAAAAGTCAATTTGACGGGTGAGTTGCTCCAATTATACAATATTAATAGGTTTATACAACTTATATCAAGTTTGTTAATATCGTAATTGTTTTGAAATTAAACTCATGGTCTTATTTTTTCAGAAAATACGTAGTTTTCTTTATCCGTAAATCTGACGAGTCTCCATAAAGATAAATATTCAAAAACGTTCGTAAATTTAGTGTTACTCGCATACGAGTGGAAAGGTGAAGGATGTTATGTGTATAAAGAGTCATGCTGTAATTTTTCTTTTCTCTTTAATAAAATGTTTTATCGATTAGATGATCGGTTTCCCGATTAGATGTCGAAGGTCTCAAGGTAACAGAACTCTGTAATACCTGTGACAGTTATAAGTATGTATTGGGTTATCCGGAAAGTTCGTGCCGATTTTTAGGAAAATTAGAACACAGCTCATTTAAATATTGGTATACATTTATTAAGTTATATAGGTACCATTCTGTTCCACAACCTTTCTCCATCTTTCATGCAGCTTGAGAATTCCGTCCTTTCAGAACCTCTCAGGTTTTTCGGCAAAAAATTTGTCCAAATGGGTTTTTATCTCGACCAAAGAGTCGAAATTTTTTTCATTAAGGGAATTTTGTAACGATCGGAAAAGGTGGAAATCCGAAGGGACAAGGTCTGGAGAATACGGTGGATGGGGTAAAACATCCCAACCAAATTCCAACAATTTTTCCCGAGTTCTCAAAGACACACGAAGTCGCGCATTGTCCTGATGAAACACGACGCCCTTCCGATTCGCAATTTCTGGATATTTTTGTTCAATTGATGTCTTCAATTTATCTAATTGAGAGCAATACTTTGCCGAATCTATTGTTTCATTATTTGGTAAAAGATCATAATATAGGATTCCTTTCCAGTCCCACCAGATACAGAGCATTACCTTCTTCGAATGAAGACCGGCTTTTGGGGTGAATAAAGGTGTTTCATCACGCTTTCCCCAGGACCTTTTACGCTGAACATTTTTATAAATTATCAATTTTTCATCCTTCGTCCCTAATTGCTTCAGAAATGGCGTCTCCTCGTTGCACTTGTAAAGCAAGTCGCAAATGGAGATGCGGTCCAACAGATTTTTCTCCGTTAAATCGTGCGGAACCCATACATCAAGACGGTTTACATAGTCAAGCTTCACAATATGATCGTGGATGGTTGATTTTGATTTATTTAGCATTCCTGCTAATTGACGTAATGTTGAGCGTGGGCTATTCTCGATTTCTGTTCTAATCATATCTTCGTCTGTGGTGGACGGCCTACCTGGACCTTCTTCATCTTCATGGTCGAAATTACCAGCTTTAAACCGAGCAAACCACTTCCGCACTATTCTTTCGGCTATAGCATCTTCGCCATAAACAGCGCATATCTTATTTGCCGCTTGTGTGGCATTTTTGCCCTTTCGGAAAAAGAAAAGCATTAAATGCCTATAAAGCACTTTATTTGCCACGATATTCTAAGGCGTACAAAACTGATAAAAATTAACGAATCGTAACCAAACTTTTTTCCAAATATGGCTGAAGTTATCTCTTTTAGAATATCTACACGTGTCATTTGTTTTCAATAATTGTGATATATCCAGGCAGGTCTCTCACGCTATCTACCGAAAATCGAACTTTCCGGACAACCTAATACATACGTGCAGCAATTCTAGAAAATTTAAACAAGTATGCGTAAATAAAGATGGCTGTTTCGAATAATTTTATGTTTATTGATTTTTCTTTTAGAAAAAGATAAAACTGCTCAAAATATGTTTACATTTTATGATATGTCCATCGATTTAGTGTTATGTAAATATCAATCGCGGAATGAACTTATGGGAAGACCTAATATAAGAAAAGTTTCGAATTGCGTTGTTCACCACGAAAAAATTCCTCGAGCGTAAAATGTTAAACAATTACAAATTCGACGCGCTAATTAGAAATTGGAAAGTAATACGGTAATTATCCCGGATTATCGGAACTTTTATAATCAACATTTATTACCATGCTTCGTGAAACTTTGCCGGACCGTTTGCGGAAAAATAAATCTTAAATACAGGACTTTGCAGTTTCATAAATTCATTAATACAGATGGTAACTAAAATGCGAATTCGATGCGCAAGTGACCCCTGGTTTACGTCCCTCTTTATACCTTGCCTTGCTGTTTTCACCGTTTAATTATCCCGTGTTGGTAATTACACGCGAGATCATTGAGCAGTAACGTGTTAATGGATTGCGTCGATGATCGGCGAACTGACGACAGAACGCGCATTCAAACGTACATACATTATATTTCGCCGCGCAAATTGGCTGTATTTTCGCACACAGCCGCACGCGATGGTACGCGGCGCGCATATGGAAACAGAAATGCGTACTTCGTTCCATTTCCCCGGGGAAATTTTCACCCCGTGGTCAGTGTAAACTCTCTGCGAACGTTCCTCTCCTGAAGGGCCAGTCGAAACTTGATATTGCGGTTTGATAGCGACTATCAAGCCTAGAGTCCGCCTTGAAATCCAGTTTTATCATTCTTTCTTCAGTTACGCGATTGGAGAAGATGTAGCAAGATTCCGTGATATCCTCCAGGATGTACTGGATTTATGCAGTGACACTTTCCAATGGCGCGCCGTTCTGTCATTCTACGTGGAAATTGCAGGAAAAGCGAAGGTAGCATCGCGACATGGATTTAGCTGCTTGATATACAATGATATCTTGGACGAGTAGTTCATTTCATATGCTGTCTTTTTGTCGACATTATTTCTTTGATATTATACGGATTGTTTATTTAAAAACTGGTGTAAGTCCTTTAAAAAAAGAAATGAGACATGATGTAGTTTATGCTTAATTTGGTGTACAATTTTTGTTTATAACTAGTTAATAGTCTTAAGAAATGTCAATGCTTTGTTCAATTTAAAATTGGCCGGTGAAGGAAATTGCGTAACCATTGATTAAGAAACTGGTGTAAGTGAAATTTCCATAGTCAGGTGGCGGGGTTAGTAGCTTCACAATTGTTTTATTTCACGCGCCGAAAGATACTATATTAGGTTACTTATTTTATTTTCCTCCGACAATGGATAATTTCATATTCACATCAGATAGTGATATAGATAAGAAGAAATAGTAAATATTTTATGACAATTGAAAATATTTATTTTATTTTATTTTGAATAAATTTACACAGAAATAAGACCCATGAATTTAAACAAAAGAATAATCTGAGAATCGGAGGATGAAGATAATTCCACTGTGGAAAACAAATTAATGAAGCGTAAAGAGAGAAGAAGAATTATAGAGATAGAAGATTCATCAGATGAGAAGATTCTTTATATGTTGGATGAGATTTTGCAAAACTGCACCGTATACTATTTTGTATAAAACATCAATGGAGGGCACAGAATTTAAGATTCTAAATTTATTACCAACATGCCGAAAAAGACCGCTAAAATTTGAAAAAGTCACTCTGATGCTTTTGTATCACAATTCCAAGCCTATTACATACGAAAAATATAAAAATATGCAGCAGCTATTACCTTATATACCTCCTGTGCATCATGAATATTTCAAAACACTGCCACACGAAGAGAATAAATAATTAATAATACCAATATCTTGTGTTAAATTTAACAATATATAAATATAATTAACGTTCAAAATAAAAAATGCTAATCCTATTTTATTTCTTGTTATTATTTATAAACAAAATTGGATTAATACGAGATATATTTCAAGTGATATTTGTTATTTCAAAATTGAAATTAAACGATATTTACAATTGACTAATTAAGAAAGTGGCGTAAGTCCATTCGCAGCCTGGAAATTGTATATTATTTTAGTTAAATTCGCCTGAAAGAAATTTATATAATCAAATTGCATATTGATAAATTAGAACAAACATTCCCAGACTTCACATAATTGACCTTTAGTTTTTAATTGTTAGATCTGCTGACGTTCGATTTTCTCGAAACCAAAGAAAATGGACATACACCACTTTCTATATAAACGGTCTATATAGCCACAATAAAATAAATGTAGCCTCAATGGTAATTTATTAATCTTATTACATTAAATATATATTAATAAATCGGTGATTATATAATACTCAATTATTATTAAGGATATTATATAAAAAATTTATTATATCATATAAAATATTTTGTATATTAATAATGCAGAAATTTTCATTGAAATAAAAAAGAAATGAAAATTACTACTATTGGAAATTTATTTATTTTATTATTGTAATGTTGGCATTAGAGTAATTCAATTTTTATTACTTGACGATTAAATATTTATATTAAACAACTATATTAAATGTGGATTATTTTATTGTGATTTAACCATTTGACATACAATGACGTCTTGGACACGTTGTTTATTTTATATACCGTCTTTTTTTCGACATTCTTTCTTTGATATTATATACCAACCTTATTAAACGTTACATAGCAATGTAAATTTCGGAATGAAATATTCCGTTTATAAGGTAGCAAATAACTGATCAACTGACTCGAATTAAATAGCATTTCTTACGTGTCGAATTTTAATTTATTTGTATGTCAAGGGGTTAATATCGAATTCGCGAAGGAAATAGATAAACACGCGAGTGACATTAAATAGAAACGAAAGAAGATGTAATAGATACGTAAAGAACAGAATGAAGAAAGGATATTAGATAGAAAAAATGAGATTTCGAGCATAAAGCTGAGTAGAGACCAATGTGTTTCGAAAGGAAAATGACTACCAGATATCCGGGATATCCTGAGATTCCACAAATCGTATTCTAGAAATCCAAGAATGACTGCGAATGATCGAAGTTAGTACCTATTCCGTTACTTCTTACCACCATAATGAAGAAATAGAAAAACAAAATCAAAGGACACGGAAAAGAAGCTAATACCAAACTTTCAGACAGAATAACATGAACGGATAAGTAATTGCAAGTAGCAACGTTATAATTAAAGCGAGAATTATTGTTCTACCTATCGATGGGCCATCGTATTCGATTATGGAATTAATTATTACCCAATAATACCGACTATCGATTAAAAATAAAAAGAGGACCCCGAGGAATGAAGAAGATGGTTATGAATAACTCTTGGATAAATTAAAATTTTGATAAAGAATGACAGATACTTATAACACTCGCGTTGCCACCATTAGCCAATAGCAGATTCTCAATCGGGATAACACTAACGATGATTCAACTCTTACTAACCCCGTAATTGCAAGTAGCACAGTTTCAAAACGAGAATATTATTCTAGCCATCGATGGGGTATCCTATTCGATTATAGAATTAATTATTACCCAATAATACCGACTCTCGATTAAAAATAAAAAAAGGATTAAGAGAAAAGAAGACGACGATTATAAATAACTCCTCGATAAATTTAAATTTTTATAAAAAATGTTTATTACCCGATAACGGATTCTCAATCGTGATAACACGAACGACGATTCCACTCTTACTCACCCCGTAATTGCAAGTAGCATAGTTCCAAAGCGAGAATATTATTCTAGCCATCGATGGGGTATCCTATTCGATTATGGAATGAATTATTATCCAATAATCCCAACTCTCGATCGAAAACAAACCGGACGAGGAAGAAGAAGATAATCAATCGCTGCCGAGTAAATTAAAATTCCACCAAAAGAAGGCAAATAATAACATGCGCGAACTATCACACGACGGTACCAGTACACGAACAAACGTATTTTTCTTTAACACTGCAACACGTGTAGATTATATCGTATACTCGACCTGTTTCTAAACGGAAATTTCGATTTTTCGGTTTCGATCTCAAACCGTAGATCTCCGATTTAAAGACCGAACGCGATACTTGAAACATTACTCGTGAAATTTCCAAATTTTCTCCAGCAATCTCTTCTCTATCGATATTTCACACTACGAATAACTGTGAAATTCACACCGTTAAATAAGAAGCAGAAAAATCGACAAATCCGCGAAACATAGACGAAGAAGAAAAGAAGAAAGATCAGAAGCTTTTACTCTCACGTATTTTACATCTTCGTATCTTCCGTGTCATACGATCATGAAATAAGAGAAAACAAGAGAAGAAAAAGAAATTCTCGTGTCGATAACAAATCCTCCGTGTTGTTCCCGAGCCGAGGAAATTTGAGAACGAGTCATAAAGAACGCGACCAGGTTGAAAACGAGCGACAGGCTAAGTAAAGGTACTTACGGAGTTACAACCGTAGCCGGGGCAGATAACCACATTTTACGTCCTAATCAACGTCGGCTCGGTGCTTGCAATTTAAATGCAAGCAAATAGGTGTACATTTACATGGAAAACGGGGGAAACGAGTGATAGGGCGGACACGTAAGTTTTCACTGGCACTGCGGCGCGATGGCCTCTTCCGAGACGTAAAATGGACGATTCAGCGGGCCGGGAGCCGACGATGCGTAAGCGGCACGAGCGGGTAATCCAATAAAGCAACGCTTCCGGTCCATTATTCTCGTTCCACTTGCACCTCGGCGCGGAAATCGTTGACCTATCTATCCAGTCGTTATAAATCGGAGCAAGGACCGGCAGTCCTTGCATTCCCCGACAGCTGCCCGATATCTCACACCTCCGTCTGGCAAGAACCATTTCGTGCCGAGGGCAAACGGAAAGTGTTGATTAATACGTTTCCAATAGGTATTCCAGGATAAACGAATAATTACGTTGCAACCGGATTACCCGAAATTCTATTTCAATTTCGTTATACTCGAGTGAAAGAATTCGTTCGCCGATGTTTAAATAGTTTTAGTCAATTCTATTGTTGAAGTTGCTTCTTCCTCGGATTCAATGACGGATTGTAAATAGTGGGATATATTTGAATAATCGTGGAAAAAATTATTGTTTCAATGGAGATCTAGTGTAGAGAATTAAGGAAAAAGATCTTCGTTTACCTTCTCGGAAGATTTCTCGATTGTTACGCGTTGAAATTGTTAGGAATCGAGTATTAACAATAAAACAATCACGGACTAAGTAAACCGTTTTTTAAACTTTTATTAAAAATTCAACGTTACCATCCTAATTATTCGTATTCGAGATTTTTCTTCTAATATACGTATAATCA
>NW_027470972.1:0-30683 GCF_051020765.1 Lasioglossum baleicum
ATTGCAGCATGGCTGCCGGAGCGGAACCGTGACTGAAAACAGCCACTTAATCTCTCCCGCGCGATTCCAAGTACGCGTTTTCAGGGAAGGCAGAAGAAGTTGGTAACTCGCGGGGCTAATAGAAGAAAAGTTTATTCACTCGGACGCGATATATCAGACGGCGGAGTATCATTTCGCGTTGTCGCCGAAAATACGCAAACATATTATTCCAAGTGTAATCTGCGTCTGCACGGTAATTTATATTCACGCAGAGAAAGCGGCCAGGCAGGCCGCAGTCTTTTCAGCTATTCGCTGATTTACCGCAGTCCTCGGAGAACCGGTGATGTTTGTTCTTACGCGATTTTACAGAGCGCATCAACTATTTACCCCGCCGTGTTACTTTCCAGCTACGCGGTCCCCGCGACTAACTAATTCCAGCTTTTAATGCCAGAATGTTTCTAACTACCGCTCACCTCCTGCTACTCCCGCCGGGGAATCCTATTCTTACGTAACTCATGAATATTTATATAGGCTAATAACTTTCTGTTTTCTTTCAACACGCCGCGTAAGAACTTTGTTTCCCGCGAGTATTGTTCTGCAAAACAGCCACTCTCGGCAAACAAGGCTTTAAGCTATACGTGCAATTGGATTACGGCCCGAGACCATGCTAATCCCTGTTTCAATATATCCTGGTGTCTTCAAAAATTACGCCTCGCGCCTCGACAACGCGGATTATTCGTTCGTGTTCTAAACGTATGGAATAAGAGTCGTGGATTAGTATTGGTATTGTTTAACGGTGTTTCGCGATATCGGAAAAGGCGTCCCGTGTAGCGAATTCGGAACGAAATTTCGAAATTTTAGCTTTTGATTGCGCGAAACATGTAATTAGTATTATTTATTAATTTGGCGCGAGTGGCAGGTTCTAGTTATTGTTCGTAAGCAGCTTAGAAACAGATAACTGGAGCAGACAGGATATTACCTTGATGCAGAATTTAATAAATTAAACAAACAATAAAATTTCTGAATTATAGCTATCTTCGTATTACACGCGATTAACGTTAACGTTGTTTGTCGGAATTTTGTAAACCAAGGATTTTAATTGTTACTTGTAAACAGTTGCAAAGAGTGGTTAGCGATCGTAAAAATTACAGAAAGAATAACAGTGATTGTGATTGAAAAGCTAACATAGTTTGAAATCACTAATGTAAGAAGAATAAAAGTCGAGTTTTAAAAGTAAGTCATTTCGATTACACGTGTGGTTAATTTAGAGTATACAATAAAATTTGGTATTATTAATAGATGTATGAATGGGACAGCTTTATTATCCCAGTTATATTATGCGGTTATTATAATCTAAGAAAAATATAATGTACTTTTTAATTTAATTAATGCGATTAACTTTTAATCTAGATTTAAAAATATTTGAGTTTAATTTTGTTCGGTAATTAGCTTCTTGAAATAGGTCAAATAAATTTTAAACAAACTGTACCGTCATTATAAAATATTTAACACGGGGAAGTCAGAAAAGAAAATAAATTTGCTGTAGCAGATATTGCATTCCCAAATTTCATGTTTCATTTTAACGTGCTTTTCAACCCGATCTTTTGAGCACAAATTAATTAACGTCTATCCATTTACGATTATATTTTATTTATTTACAAAGAGACGGTTATCGGTAAAAGTTATTTGAATAAGAATTAAGCTCCTCTAGAGTCATATTTCAATTACGATTTTAATTACTGTTTAATATCCTCGATGCCAATGTTAATTAAGTTGATACAGAATTCAAGTGCTACTTCTGAAAGGCCATCGATACCATAAATCAGTGGTAATAATTATCAGAAATATTTTAAATCTCAATTTCCTCCTGCGTAACTAAATGTAAATAACACGCTTCGAATTTAAAAACGGATATGGTTTTATCAATTTAGTAGAATCTGATATTTCCCTATCAGTTATTGGATCTAGACTATTAACACGTTGACTGCCATGCCAGTTTTACACGATGGTCCCAGAGGATCGAAATAAAATTTGAATTACAGTCTACGGTACATATTCCAATTAAAATTTTTAATCCACGTATAGTCACTTTTTATTCTATAATCTACGCGGTTGAAAATTTTTTTTTAATTAAAGTTTCCCAGTAGAAATCCTAAATTCCGAGTTTAATGTAATCCATCATACTAATAGCCATAAATATTTTATTACGCAGCTGTCCATAAAATAGCAAAGAGTTACGAATTAAAATGGTAAACAACATTATAAAACAAACAAAAAAGAAAAGTACACTTTTACATTAATATTAAAATTACTTTTCGACCCACCCAATATGTACCGTTTAATGCGATGCAGTAACCTAAGACAATATTTGCAGAAAGAAACGTTAGCCAACGTTTGTACCATTCATAAAAAGCATCGCGCCATTCAGACCGGATGGCTTAAGCCTATAGTCACCGTACTTGGTACGCGTCATTCCGCGCAGAGCGGATCGTGACATACCTACAGCGATATTTCCCCATAGTGTAACCAGCTGGCGCAATAAAAACCAGCTAATTTCGTACACAAAAGATTCGCGGACGTTACGTACGCTGGGATTCCAGCCACGGCTGGCAAAGAATCGTAATTCCACGGCGAAAGAAGGAACAACCGTGTACAAGGCACGCGTACGAATGCGAGGCGGCGTGTTCGTTTTTATCGCGCGTACCGGGAAACGAGGTTCGCAGCGACGCTTCGGTTTTCCGAGTTTAGCCGAACATAACCGAAGTCCGCATTCCCACTCATGCGGGCTCGAGAGTCGCGTCGGCGGGCGCAGTCGGCTGCCCCCACCACTCGCGAACGGACCGCGAGAATTCCACTTTTCGTCGCTTCGAGATTTCGCGTTTCTTCTGCTTCGTTCGACGGAACAGTCAAAGAAACGGCGACGACGGTTTATATCCGACGGTAGGAACAAATTACTGGAGTGCAGTGGCGCGCGCCTGCGCGGAAAAGGAAAAAAAGAGAAGGCGCAAGAGAAAGAGAGAGAGAGAGAGGGAAGAAGAACGAGTAATAGGACGAAAGTGCATTTCAAAGGGTGGGGGGAACAGCAGCGGCTCCTCGTTTTTTCGCGCTCTCTACCCCCTTACGAACGCCAGACACAGCTGACTTTACATCGCGCTCTTTTGACGCGAGTTCAAAGGAACGCCGACACGTGTTCCCGCGCCGCGATATCGTCGCATAATAAAGGGTGAAACTCGCGCGCGAGGCGCGTCTTCTATTATTAGATAACCGGCAGTGCGTGCCGGCGAGCGTGACACGCGGCGCAAAAAGCGAAAGGGTGCATCGGGACTCGCGTTTCCGCGGCGGGTAAATATTTCATTAATTTGAAAAGGGACCGGTTAAAGCCCGCCTTTACCGGCGTTACTGGGACACTCTTTCTAGCCGGCTAAGACGGTCCTCTTCCCCGGCCGCGTTCTATTGTCCCCTCTCGCGGACAAAGGAGCACTCAAAGAGACAGCCGGCCGTTTTGTTTCGCGTCGTCAAATTATTACGGCGCAGCGGAGCGAACGGTGGAAAAGGAAAACGTAAACGAGCGCAAGCATCGCGTTTTGGAAAGAGGGAGGAGGGGGTGGAAGAAAAAGGGGAAAAGAAAAGTAAAATGAGATAAATAAACGAAGAAAATAGGGAAGAAAGAGGGAAAAGAGGCGAGAGCAACCCCTGCGACCCTCGCGCCCCTCTTTCAGCCGTTCGCGCGCCCTTTGCGTTTGCGGTTCCACGATGTGTACGTGCCGTTAATTGCTGGCACAGAAAGTACCAACTTTTGGATACAGGGAGGCGCGCGTAACGGACTTTCGTCTACGGCATCGCGCAGTCGTAATTAATGCCGCTTTTCCACAAAGAACCCGCGCGTTCGTTTCACAGAGAAAGACGGCGTGGGACGGCGGAAAGTCAGAGAAAGTTGAAAGCAAAGGAAGAAGAACAGGTGAACCGAAGGAGGGGCGGCGCGACGAAAGGGAAAATTAAAAATGCAAAGGGAGATATAGGGGTGGAGAGGGGGCGGGAAGGGAAAGGGTGAAAAGAGCGAGGTGACGGAGAGAGAGAGAGGAGAGGGACGAAGGGAGAGGACGGAATGGTGTAGGTAATGAGCAAAAGCTAAGTAAAAGGAGAGGTGGTGCTGGAGGTGAGAAAAAGGGGAGAGTTTGGGGTTTTGATACCTGTAGTTCGTTGCTGGTATCGTTTAGGTATATTTGTCGTTGAATAAACGTTAAAAAATTGTAAAGGATTATTGTGATACTCTTCTTTATCGATAGAAAACACCGTAATTTATTAATCTTCGCAGTCGAGGGACGATACCGATTGTCAACCGATGATTAAAGTCGTAATTAAAAATGTAATGTTATAATAATACCGTCGTTATTCGAAATACCATATGATAAAATAAGGTACAAGGATTATTAAAATAAAGCAATTCCAGGAACACTGACCTAGATCACGCTTTTAATGATGGTCCTCGAATAAAGGGTTTATTAATTCTACCAGTGTCCTATGCAAATTTCTGTCCAGCTTATACGAAAAATGGTCGATCGGGTTAAGGTCGAAATCCACTGCGGTAATTTCATGTGATTTTCAATAAAAAAAATTCCTACGTAATCTTCGCAGGTACGTCTAACTGGATAAGAAAAATTCGTTTCTTCGGCAAAGTCATCGAATGCCCGTGCATCCATCACTCGACAATG
Organism: Lasioglossum baleicum; assembly: GCF_051020765.1. Lineage (NCBI taxonomy): Eukaryota > Metazoa > Arthropoda > Insecta > Hymenoptera > Halictidae > Lasioglossum > Lasioglossum baleicum. The sequence continues at coordinate 4,692 of NW_027470972.1, forward strand.
CACCTTCGATAAATTGTAAATTGCCTCAGCCGAAAAACAAGCCTGGTCTACCACTGATCCATCTTCGCGTCTGGAATTGATTGCGATGAGCACGAAACCTTCACCCACTTTCCGGAAAATATTTTTTTTTTCTCGTCTTATTCGAACGAAGTTTAACATCCACTGAATACAACGTTCCTCCAAAAGTCGGGTTTATACACAAACTGTTCCTGAAATACTAAAGCGTTCTCCGGCAGTAAGCTCGCTAATGAGTGGCCCTTTTTCTTCTTATTCGCCCATAAAGCCCAGCCTCTTTTATTCTCGTACGAATTTATACGGTTTTGTATCTGCCGGATAGGAAGACCATTCGGGTTTCAATTGCTCGAAAGAAATTAAGCGATTTTTCAGCACGTCCCTTTCGTATCATACGATCCTCTAGCACCGTAGTTCCACCGCGTCCCGATCTTCAAGAGCTTTCTGCAGCTGCGTTTTTTCCACACGATTTACCATGCTTCTAACGCCTTCTGCAGCGATATTAAAATCCTGCGCGATTTTCCTGCTTAAACGTATCCGCTTTTATTCGGCCATTAAATGTTTGCGAACATTTGACATCGCGAAGCAAATGCAGTCGAAAATCCGTCGTCGTTAAAACGGTACTTAGCTGTTGCAGACTTAAGGATTCGTCGTGGAAAGCTCTGAAATAGAAGGATAATGTTACAATAAGAATTTAACAACGTGATTATCTACAAATTATTCTTAATATTCGTTGCATATACGAGGTTTCTTGTATCTCGGTTCTAATCGAAGCTCTATTTTTACGAGATTCTTGCCGATGCCAAAGTACATACGAGGATCCTACGACCCTTCAGCTACTGTTGAAGTTCCAAACCAACTTGTACGGTTGAAGTACGTTGCAAACACAGAAAATGAAACATTACCACTTAAGGGTGTTAATCGAATCCCATGAAGTAAAACTTCGTCTGAATTATTGTATTGGAATTCACTTGGATCCGTGACAACACATCGAGATCGATTCCACCCGTGGAATTAACTTTCATGATACCAAGTGGAGCACAGACATCGTAAACACAACTCTGTATACTAATATTTAGTATAAGGTTACACTTCGGTATAGTGTAACGTGATTATCTTCTGTCTACTCGAACCCTCGAGTCCTAAATTTACAACTGGGCGAAATAAAGTATCAGAAAAGGAAGGAAAATCGTTGAAATTAATTTGTATTAAATCGAGTATCGACAAAGATCAATATTTTTTGGCTCGGAAATTCCAGAATATAAAATATATAATATCCATTTGGAAGAAAGACAAAAATGTAAATTAAATTTGTAATCCCTCGAGTCTTTTCGATTCATTAATTTCTAAAGGACGTAGAATTATGAAAAATATGATTAAAATGTGATATTTAACTATTTTGAAGCGTCAAAGAACGACGAACAAAATCTTTTTCATTTTTCAAATTCATTGCCTCGACAATTTCACGGTTTAAAAGATTTCGATTCTTTTATTTGCGACTTATTGTTGGGATATTAAACACTTATACTCATTTTTTTCGACGATCGTCACGGTATTGTGGATTAAATAAAATATTATTCAACCTTCCAAAACAAATATCTTCCTTTCGTTTAAGTTCCACGGAAGGAAAAAGATCTAAAAAAATCGTTATGCTTTTCTTTTCTTTATCTTCTACATTAAAACCAGACTTGAACGTGAAATTTCGACTGCAATATCGCGAAGATTATCAATCCGCCGCGTGGAACCGGAAAACGTGTACACGTTCCTCCGCCCTCTTATTTTCCCTCTGCCCAACGAGAGAGTAAATCTAAAACAGAGAATATTGAAGCGTGTCGACGTATTTTCCGCGGCGAGTATATAAACCTTGAAACAAGAAGTTCGCAAAGGTGTAACAGCATACGCAAATGCAATACAATGCGAGCGGGTATTACTTTTGCCGGCGAGCGCGCGCGCAGTGCCTGCTAACAATGTTAGCCGCTTCTGCCTGCTTCCTCGCGTTTCCTTTTTGCAGTTGGAAATGAAATATAAAAGCGTCGCGATGCCCGGCGCCGTTCTTCGCGCCGGGAAAGCCGCGATAGACACGGCTGGTCCATCGCCGTTTCCATTCCCCCTCCGCGTTTTCGCGTCTCCATAAAATTTCCTTCCCATCGCGATTAATTCACGGGAATGTCTCTCAAAGCGCGTAGAAACGCTTCTTCCCACGAAAATTGCGACGGTGTCGTCACAGCAGAGGCCGAAGTCTCTCGCGAGAAATTCTATTCCCGCTTTAATTTCGTCGAAAATGTTAAATCGAACGGCTTTATTCCGCCCATAAATACGAACGACTTTTTAAAATAAACGCGTTAACGGATAAACTTCCATCTAACATTCGAGACGAGAATGAATTTTCCAACGTTTTCACTTTTCGCGGAATACTTCGTTTTAGCCGAAAATATAAAAAAAATATCGAAAAGAAAGAAAATATAGTAAAAATATTCTGATTTACGTATATTTGTAATAATTTATACCTGTGCAAGTGCGAAGGCAGTTTTAGTTTATAATGTATGTATAAATTGTTAAATTTATTATTAATAACAAATCAATATTATCAATAACGAATTATTCGCGACATAAATTTATAATAAAAGCGAAAAAGTTAATGAATTATCGGGTATTATAACGGAAAAGTAATTATTAATGGCATCGACAAAGTTCGGAAATCTCCGTCGATTTTCGGCTTATTGGAGGCTATATAAGGGACGTCGCGGCGCTGGTCGACGACTCATTTGCCATTTCGACTTTTCTATTTATTTTTATTCCAGAATTCGAATATTTCGTATAACATTCGAATTTTTCGTCGTTGGTTTCTTTATGTTTCATCGTTGGATTCTTCAGACACGCCTACGAAATACGATATTTTGAGGCAAATTCTTGTCTGATAAAGGACTTCTTGTAAAAATGCAAGAACAAGGCGTAGACAGGGTTTCTTTTTAAAGAAGAACTCTATGAAGAATTCAGATTAAAATTCACGTTGAAAAGCGTAATCAGAGTATCGTAGAATTCCTATTCCTCGAAGGTTATTAAACGAGATTTTCGTTAACTGAATACGCCGGGATTTCCGCTTGGTATTATTCGAGCACAATGTTTTGATCTTAACTTGCCTTTTTAAAATGTTTAAATATCAAAAGGGATGGCTGTAGCTAGAAAACGAGAATATTTTAACCATTAAGGTTAAGTAGGTGGAAAAGTTTAATGGAACATCTAAATGAGACTTCAAGTGTCGTTCTTTTCCATGGAAATTTGTAAAACAAGAATAACGAGAAATAAACGTCGACGAACTTGCACATTATTTGTCTAAGACACTTGACCCGAATGCTTCAATAAATATCCTTCGTTTCTAACAATTCTCATTTAATATCTCTCGCATTCCTTCTCCGAGTACGATCTCTCTGCATGAAAATTCGCCCGTTCGGGTAATCGTGGTCTCAGAAAATAATTACCATTACTAAAGAGTAAAAAATAGTTCTCGAATTGCACGTGACACGTTTTCGTGAACGTGAAACGACCGGTAATAATCTAGGCTTCTCGGCATTTCGCGAAATGAAATCAGCCGTTATTTAATAAAAATATTTACGCGATATCCTTTTACGGTATTTTCTGCAACGGGCGATTCCGTTTCGCGAACATTATAACGCAATACACATCAGCACGAATGATTAACGAGGTAAAAAGCCATATTTGATAAACTTTTAGATATCCCTGTGCCATTAAAATGTATTATTGTTTATAAAGCCGGAACGTTTTTATCAGAAAGAGCACGGCGTAAAGCGCATCTCCTTTGTTTATTTACCTTATTTTCATTTCACGTTTGTCATAATGCGAATTAAATATTCCCTTTTTCTCGCGTACACGTGCCTCTGTTTGATGTTGCTCGTCAAACTGGAAGTAAACACTGTTCGCGTAACCAAAAAATTATCGTGTTTCGTTTAACGCACTGGATTCAAAAAAACGGCCCAGAGTTTCCCTCTGAGCTCACAGAAACGAGAAATTTAAACTCAATGATTTCGAGAACCATGGAATAAAACGCAAAAAGAGTAACACGCGTACCGTGAAACGTTTGTACAGAAATGTTAATACGCGCGTTGGGTATGCGACGATGTTTATGTGCATAAATAGAAGAAAAATCATGGAGTTGATGCAGAGAGAGTCGATATCGTTTACTGTCACTGTTATCTTATCGTATTCTTCATTCTCACGTTTCTTCTACCTCACGTTTAATAAACACAGCGTTATCTCGAACGATTAAGAAACCCAGCATCTCTATTAAGCATAACAAATAAATCGGTGACGTTAACAACTTCTCGGTAAGCTAAGATTACACGTAACGATCTTGGATATTGAGCAGAACAAAGATTAATCATCGTAAAATAATCAAAACAAAGATATATCCAACGGAACGCAAAACATTGTTCCCTACTAAAAAAAAAAAATATCAAAACCCTATATTTATTTTATTTTCCTTAGTTTCTTTATTTTTATTCAAACCCTATATCTGGGTCTAAATATCCGACGCTAGAAAAATTAGAATAAATCCAAGACTCGCACGTCTGACCAAACAAAAATTCGCAAACCCGTGGAACCACGAGATCACGCTATCTCGACGTACTCTTGGTAGCCGATTTTATTTACGATACACGACGAAGCAACGAATTTACACCAGGATTTTTCCCGGAACCGAGTCAAGGGTCGAGAGCGAATGGAAACCAGAGGCTGCCGGAATTTCAACGAAACACGAACGCAGCGTTCTAAGCAGCAGTTTCCGCGCAAGAGCCGTAAGTTGCCGTGGAACGCGAATAAGATTGCTCCGGCGAGGGTGAAAAACCGATGAGATCGCGGTGGAGATACCTCGGGCTTGTTAAGACTAATGTCGCGAATATTTTCTTGCGCGGGATGGCCGAGCGATGGAGTCGTTACGCTGGAACAATGCCAATGTCTAATTTCGCGCAGTTTCGAGCGAGGTTAGCGACACGCCAGCACCCGAACGCCATTCGCAGAAAACAAGAGGCACTGACCTACTGTACAAGCGTAATGCGTTACAGGAACACCGCGTATGAACGCGGGTGTATCGTGAGATAACGAAGGATCAGTTGGGTCACGCGGCAACTTTATATCGGCGGATTAACGACGCCGGTGTCTAACACCGAGTTATCTCGGACGATGAAAGACAGAGAGAAAAAGAGAGAGAGAGGTGAGGAGTAAACTTTTTAATCCGATACTTTTCAATCAAACGATCGAGAAAGAAATTCCATAGCGGAGAGACCCCGACTCGAAAAGCAAAGGGTACTCCCTCGTTTGAGAGTAAAACTCGAGAGAGACACTCTCTCGAGGGCTTCTCCCGCGAGTGGACACTGCGTCTGACAATGAGAGTGACTGTCAGAGAACGTCATCCGACTGTCACGGACGGACGCGTTGCAACTTACTCTCGAATGGATACACGGTAACCATCGGACAGTCGTTTCCGAAATATGAACCAGTTTCCATTCCCGGAACACCGTGTATCTTCGGGAATAGTTAGAAGTTAGTTCGGATTTTTCTTCGATTTTTACTATTATTTTTCGTCAAATTAATCTTGTCCCTTAACTGACTGCTACGCCGAAATCATATGTTTTGCCCAGGACACCACGGCATTATTCTTATTATTCAAAGCATATAATGGCTAAATAATAATGAATCGATGTTAGAAGACAATATTTTTATCAAATGGAGCGTTTCTCTTACGGTTCGACGAAGATTACGGCACGAATTGCAAAAAGAAAGAAGGACGAGCGTACCTGGAACGAAAATTTTGCAGGGAATGTTACAAAAAAGATTTCAAACTATTTGGGTGAAAAATTGCTAAAAATAAGACCAAGAAGGTGACCACTTATTGTCCGGATTGTATTGGTGCGTCGCATTTATGTTTGAAGTGCTTTAACAAAGTGCACCGTTAGACGCAAGATTTATTCTAACATTTTGTTATTCTTCATTGTTCTAATAAAAAATTTTAATTGTTCAATAGGACACATTTTATTTCAATGTATCTTCTATACATCGGTCATATTCAAATACGCTAACTCTCGATTTTCATTTAGTTTTTACAATTGTAAAAAGTTGAAAGACTCCGGTCACCCATGACCACCGTGACGTTACGGGAGACACCGTTGTCGGTCATATGTGACCACCATGGTAGTCAAAGTGTTAACCCTTGGCCTAATTAAACCTAAACCAGCACGTAACGACAGTTTCGATGTTTTGATTAACAATGATGTTTCGTTGGTCACTCGATTTTACGATTTTCTATTTTCATTTTTTCGTTGGAACGTGTGCGCTATATTTAGGTTGGTAGCTAAGGATAGCATCCGAGGCGAGTACATTCAACAATGAAAGACGTGATTCATCCTTGCTTGGATGATATAAACAGGCCCTCAGTGACGAGGCTAATGACGAGCGGGGTGGCTACCCGGAAAAGAGAGTCGAGACGCGATATAAGGCCAAGAGAGAATGAGCGTGGAGAGAGCACTCTGACGGACCTTTTCTATTTGTAGATACATCTGCGCTGAACGCGTAATTCAGAAATAAACTTCGCTATCCCGTTATATTAATGCACGCTGTAACATCTTCTTTTATTCAATTGTAGGCGCCAAGGGATGTTTAACCCCTCGAAGAACCTGCTGAAACAGGGTCAATACGATACCTCTCTCTTCGTAGCAAAAGTATATATATATATTCCCGATTTACATTTTACAAGGTGCAACTTAACAGTGCTCCTATATAAAAGAGAATATATTCACAAATATCTAGCTACTTATTTACGAGCCAATGTTGATTACTTCCATTCATCGAATTTTTTAAAATCTTTATCATTTCAACTCGAAGCTTTCCCTGTATTTTTCGAAGCTTCTTGCACTTGTGCTAAAATAAATAAAGAAAAGCACGGGTATTTTCTTCTAATCTAGTTATTGCTTCGTATCTCTTACTTAAGCTTCGTGGTATTAACTCTTTGCACTCGAGAGGCGACTCTCAGTCACCATTCGTTTTAATTCCATAACTTAAATACGAAGCGATAATAAGTATATTAAAGATAACTACACGCTAAGTATCAAAATAAAATAATTCCGCTCGTTCCGAACCCAAACATATATTATTTTTTTCATATTTTCACATAAAAGATACTACAGAGCTTATAGAAACATAAGAAAAGCTTCTTCATAGCGAAAAAGTCTTCGAGCGGAAAGGGTTAAAACAAATAAAGGGTGAAAAGTGTTAAATTTCCAAACACTCGATCCACTGCTAATAATCGAATATCGAATTATCACCGTGAGATCGGTAAAAATAACCCAATATCGAATTGCTATACAAACGAGTCCTGGTCCTTTTCCAAACCACCCACTAACACTTGTCCATTTCCTGTTTCTTCCAAAGCCAATCGATCTGCATCACCGACACACGGTTCCACCCACGATCGCTGTCACGCCTAACTAAAATTTCGAAACGAATCGCAAAAGGCCCAGCCGGACTTTCAGCTGGGCCCGGTTCTCGGAATTTCCGACCCCGACGAGTTCTCCGGCGTCTACTCGCGAGTAAAAATTTCTCAGAGCTGGTCCGAAAACGGACACACGCTCTAACTATCGAAAGTGACTCGAGCGAGATCCTCTCGAATGGACACGTAGCTCGAGCGTTTGATTCGAATCGATCAGCGTGAGAAGCACGTTCGATATTTCTCGTCTCTGAAATTACGTAAACACCGATTGAGAGTCACGTCCGCGCGAGGACGCCGCGCGCATGAAATATGCAATCGCAAAAACTTCTCGTCCGTTTGCTCATCTCGTCGAGACTCCTCTACGGCAAAGTGGATTTTAACGCGCTTTCTTGCGCGAGAAGAACGTAATTTCCTTAATTTCATCCGATAATGGCGTTCGATCGACTGATCTGTCCCGTTCCTGGAGCACGTGTACGTTCCAAACAGCTCGGAACGACGACGATCCCGGGACAGGAAATATCAAGGAAATATACTCGACGTGTATACGATTGAAGGACAATTGTTGAATTAAAAAAGGAAGCCCGGTAAAACTAATGCGTGAGAATAATAAAATGCTATATTTTATAAAATAAGGGAGCAATAAGAGTACGTCTCTTGTTGTCAACTAGAGAATTTAAGTTTTCTTTTCTGCTAGGAAAGATTCCTAACCTTTCAAGCAACGTGCCTGTACATTCCACATTTCACGCAGGAATGAAAATCCCGTTTCCTAGTGAACGCAGAAAATTACCGCAGCCTCTTGCCGTAGGAAAATGACGTTTACAGGCGATTAGGCGAAGCCTGTGATCGATCACTGATCACAGGTGACCGCACTTCCTCGGAGGGCCCGGTACCCCAGAAACTCGAGCGTCCAACCCTTCCTGTTACCCTCATCGTTTTCACTCTCATTTCGTGCGGTGCTTTCCCTGTTTTTTCAACGAGAACAATTTGTTTCGCGCGGGTCTTGCCCGGGAAAGGCGTTTAATCCGGGTTTATTAGGTGGACGGAAGAGGGAAGTCGGCGGGAAGACGGAGGTTACGGGGGCCGAGGCTCGCGAGGGATCATTAAACAAAATTACTCCGCGGTGAAATTCGCCGGGTACGGCGGAGTTGAAAACGTACGACTTATTCGTTGTCCGGGGTCGTCGGCAGAAGTCGGCTAACGTCTCCAAGTTTTAACTAAATTCAACTGCGAACGCGGAGAGTAAAAACTTGGAACGGAGAGTATTCGCATCCTTATGGAAAATAACTCGGCTGGCTCGGCGGGGTATCAACGGGCCGGGAATGCACGGACGTGACGGTTTCGAGTCACATTATCCGCGGGGCCACGGCATGAATCACTGGGAACTTTAGCCGGCTGGAAGCTGCGGTAAAACCTGTCGACGTCGCCTATTTAATTTCGCGTTACAACGGCCCATTGAATCCCGTTGATAAAGCGAAAAAGCTGTCGGAGAACGATAAAACCATTAGGCGCGCGTGCCCATTGTTCCCGCTAACTAATTTATAACGCGATCGCGAAGATAGCGCTTTAACGTTGAATACGGCTGCATTTCGATAGGCTAGAAATACATCCGGCGAGTACAATGCCGAAGACAGGTGTTGAAACAACAGAGATATTGCAGCCACGCTCCAATTATCTTATCAGCTTACATTTCCCGCGATTCTGATTAATCAAACCGTGAACGGTTCTACGACCGGTTGCGAATCCGATTCACGATTATATAGCATCGATTAAATCGCACGTAAGGATTTTTCGGCTAGCTCACGGGCTCTTCGATCCATTTCAGGCGAAATGGAGTGGAAGCTGCACCGAAACGAGGATTCATTAGTCCTCTGGTAGCAATTTCGATATTATTATTTACGGTTTCACCAAATATCTCTAAAATTTCGTGACTAGACGCAATAACAAAATATCCATCGAACCTTAATTTTTAACATTGCTCCTTATTTTCTAACAAAAGCGATATCAAGGTCGTTGGCTGAGCGTTCGATACTGTACAAATCGCAAACTTCCTATGATTTGTATATACACGTGCGCGGTACAATTAACTTTGCAAGATGTTTGATAAATAATTACGATTAGTTGATTATTAAACAAAAAAAAAAAAGATTTATTGTTGCAAATTAGCCCGGTAGCCTTACGACGCCTCTGAGGCGTCATTGTAAGCTAAAAGGTTAAACGAGTAAAAATTCGTGCGAATATAACAAGTAAATCTACTAAGCGAAGATCGGATCGCGTCGTTGAGTCGCGTGTACGAGCGGAAGCGTAAGCAGAGTCGATTGTTCCCGAGGTAAAGCATATTTTCGCTGGGAAATTAAACACTGCGGGTTCTAGCAACGAGCGAACAACGAGCACGGTCGGAATCGAAAAGAGCCATAACCGGAATATTCCGTGCACGAGCGGCGCGACACCGGAGCTTTCCCTGCGCCGAGGAAAAAAGGCGCCAGCGACCGCGGGGCGTAACCGCGAAAGCGTTAATAACCCTGCTCGAACATGTTCCTCACGTAGCAGCCGATATCGCGCAGGAACAACACGTGAAATTACTCGAAACATCGGCGGCCACCTCGTAAACACCGGAAATATATATCAAAGGTTTTTATTGCCGGGCGTAGGAGAAACTTGGCCAGTCCGGGCAGACTGTGGGGTGGTGGCTGCAACAGTAGGCGAACGAAACGAAACGAAACGAAACGTAGGAACGAATGAACGGCGCGAACAAACGAAAAGGGAGGCCGCTGGACACGGGGTTGCCTCCAGGGAGTCGTGCCAAAATTGTTAACAGCCGAGACAGCCGTGTTATAGGTGGCATGTGCTTCCAATCAGTCGTCGAATGAGCCAGAGAAAGAGCGGCCGAGGGTGAGGAAGAGAGGCGGAGACAGGTGGTCGGCGTCCCTGAGATACCGGTCACGGAGCCGAAGCCGTTTTATCGAACTCGCACCCGATAGAAGCGCACGGACGACGCCCAATGCTCGGCCATTCCGCGCTATCGCCACTCGCCGCTCGCTCTTCCGCCATACTTTCCATCGCGGCCCTGCGGAAATTATCCAACTTCTTAATATCCGCTTGTTTTCGAACCCGGATATTCGTATCCGTCGCGAGTAGTCCGAATGGCCCAAGTGCATCCGCGCGATACACCGAGCCGCCATATTTCCAATGCGCTCTGGCACTGCTGTCGTTTCCACGCCTGATACCCTCACCTCTCGCAGCATCCGTCTACGGATAGACGCGTGTTTGAGATAAACCGGCATGTACGAGGTTAGAACCAAGTCTCGGATGATTCTGATGAACGGTCACAACGCGGATGGTCAAAGTCGTACGTATTTACCTAGCATGGGCCAGTTTTCGACTCGGACCAAGTCTCGAAAGCTTCTAATGGGACACAAAGGACTATGTTTTATGCATAACAGTGAGGAAGAGCGGAGCGAAACGGAACGTACTCGTATGCAGAACCGCAGAGAGTCATATCTAAAATTCGAATATTTATCAGCTTCCGAGATATTAACCCTGGCTACGCAATCTTCCGGGTATTCGAAATATCAAGTTCGTGGAGCAGTAACGATCTCTCGATAACAATCCAATTAGCCGAATCTAACCTCAGACCTACCGAGGACTTAATCGTCCTTGCCACCTCCGCGACAGTGGCGCCTTTCCGAACCACATGGAGTATATAGGTTTGATTAGAGACGAAGGAACGTATCCGAGCCTTTTTCGTGGAGGAATAATCGCGATGGCGGAATGGAACGCGGGGATCGTGGCGATCGACGAAAACGGGGCGTTTAAAACCCGTCGTATCCGGCAACAGAGAACCGTCGTTAAGCGAAAAATCGATACGATAACGTGGCTGTTGGAGCTACTCGAATAACCGGATTACGCGCGCATTGTTATACTCGCGGCGGAATATCCGGATACGCGAAGCACACGTTTCCACCGCTTTTATTTCGGGCATCGGAGGAAACCCGAGCGACGATTTCTTTTCAGACGATCCGTGCGGTTCACCGTTTGCCAGCACACCGCAAGGCTAGCAAAGGAACGAGAAGACGGGGCACAACAACGCTGCGGGACATCTGCGGTCGTTGAAGATCGAAATACGAGATACCTCTCGCCGGTTGGGCCGCATAAAGCGGGGTGGGTTACAAAACGAGAGACACGGAGACACACGGGCTGACATCGGCGACGAGATATTCGAGAAATTCGTTTGTGTATACCCAAATAAACGGGCTGCTCGCATGATACCTGCAGAGATACAATTGCCAACCGGTTCGAGGATGCGAGCATCTCATCCCTATGTGCCGTCGAACTTTAATATCGCGCGGGCCGCAGCCCTGGAAAAATTTGCTTTCCAGGAATTCTCCTCGTATTTCCATAACGTATTACGCGGGACACGCTGCAGCCAGCTCGGCGCGGATCGCGGTACAAATGACGCGGAAAATGCATCGAATAGCTGCCGATCGTAAAAACTCCGTTTCGATTACAGCGAGGACCGGTATGAAGTTCGGCTGTATCCCACCGTCGGCCAACCAGAGACGCGATTTTCCATAAACGAAGGAACGCACGACTGGGTTGGATCCGCCGGAGGAGAGTCCTGTAACGCTGTCGCGAGTCGTAACGAGACACGGCTTAATTAAGGAAGCAACATCGGTCATTAGTATTTTCACAAGACGTACTCTTTCATTGCGTACACGGCGAGGTCCGAGGGTAGCGCGAGTCTAGTGTCCTTCAGAGATTTCAGACGTGCTTTTACCTTTCTCTCCCCTGGCTCCACTTGCTCGCGCTTTGCTTTTTCGTCTGTATAGTCGTTTTTTAAAAGGTCAAAGGGGCCACATCCCCATCTTGAAAACATTAATGAGCTCCCAGCAACGACGTGCACGCACTGTACGTACGTACGTGCACTTGCATGCACCGTGCCCGGGAAAAAGGGTGGAACGAAGGATGGGAAGAAAGGAAGGCCGAGTGAAAGCGAAGCTATATTGGAGGACTCGTCGTCCAGACATAGGGTTAACGGCGTGGACCATCTTTTCGGGACTCGTCCTTCCGTTTCCTTCTTCTTCTGGCTAGACCACTCGATCCGTGGGTCAGGGTACGAGGTCCAGGACCCAACACTCGTCGTTAACCTATTAGCCGATCTGTTACGAGGATCATTATAGTTATCTCTTCATTTTCAGACAGGTTTATCGGAAAGTTGTTAATCCTAAGCTACCGTAATTAACCTAACGCTGTTTGCTGATTTATTTACTAGATCATTGCGATTCTTCTTCTTTCGTTTGATATTAGTTTACGAATGCTGCTAATACGCTGGACGGGATTAAATTTGATTCATGGAAATGGACCAAGGTTCGCCGTTAACCTGACGTTATCGGCTAATCCGTTTGGAAGATCGTCATAATCCATTCTACTCCTTTTCGTTCGAGGCCGGTTCGTCGAAGCATAGCTAGTCCGAGATTACAAAGCTGCATATAGCGTATATCCGGGACGATGAGGAGCAGCCTGAGACTGCTTCCGCTTCCGGAGCCATGCAGTGGCGGATTATTCGAAAGAGCTATAAATATGGTGCGTTTAAACCGGCGGAAGGATAGAGAATTGGCGTAAATAGGGAAATATTCCCCGGGGAATCTATGTATACGTCCGAGAAGTGAATACTTTTCATGATGTCGTGAATGGGATTGCCGGAGAGGTTGAGGGTCGGAATTTATGTGTTCACGCGGCGTGTATACGGCTGTGTTATCGAATATCGCGGAAAATCTATAATAACTGTTCCGGCTTACGGGTGAAATTTATTTTCCACGCGGCGCTGCCAAGGCGCCGATAAACGGGGCTAAATCGAAAAATTCTTAATCGACTTAGACGTCGTCCGGGCATCAATGGACGGATTTTCATTCAACTTTCCCCGCCGCGAGACGTTAGATTACCGCGAGGCTAGTAATTAAAACGCCTTTGAGTTAGAAACCGATCGTTGGATGTTAAGCGAACGAAAGTTTGCCATTGAAGGGTCCCAGCGTCTGCCTCGGCCGACAAAACCATGCTTAAACCGGCGAAGCGCGAGGGAAAAAGTGAGCCGATAAAAGGGAAGAGGAGGAGGGAGTTTCCTTTATCGTGGAATTGTTCCAGATTTATGAGCTCCAGGAGTTCAGCCATTCAAATTTTTCAACTGCTCTTTCTTGCCTGCCTACCGTAAGACCGCGGGCTCTTAGACGAACGAGCTGCGAAAGGGCGGGGGAGAAACCAATATAGAAATGGATGGAAGGCAAAGTCTTTACACAGACGAACGAATTCGATATCGATGAACTGTAATAACTTCCGTCTGAAAATTTCGAGTTTTTCCCTTTTTATTTTCTCTCTTTTTTTTTTTCATCCACCCCAGAGTCGTCTCGAACTGCGACCGTATATACGATTAATAAATCTTCATTCCATATCGGCTTCTGCATTAACGAAGTTCACGGTGACTGGTCGTGATCGTAAAAACATAAATTCTTAGGGGAACTTTCCGCGGAATCGACCAGTGCGGTGTTTTACCGAGCTTTGACGAGTAACCTTCGCTGTGATTTTTGAAGGGTTGCCCTGAATAGGGAAAAAACGGAGAAATTATTTTACGGTTATATCGATGAGCGAGTTATAGTTGGAGAGGGTAATTTGTCATTTTGCTTTCTCGAAGTCGGGAAATTCTACCGATCGCTTAATTCTCGATTGATCTTCCTTGTACATCGATTGTTTCGGTTCTTGGAAATGTTGGAAATTATTTTTCAAACAATTTCCTGACTGGAGGATATATTTCTCGTATACGAAGAGGTGGGTTTCCGGAATATTAAAATTTATTTGAAATTACAGTGTTCTGCAAGAGAGGTGTCGAAATTTTAGATAATTCATAAAAATCCAATGTTTTGACAAGAGAGACCAAAATTAGATCGGATCCCAGGCGAAATATCCAATCGATCGAGCAACTTTTGTCCAATTGGAATTGCGCAAAGTTACAGGATTACCGTGTGTAAAGTAACGATGCGATCCCGCAATTTCCAGTCGAACGGAATCGCTAACCTCCCGCCGTGATTGTACGTATGGTAACTCAAGTTACAGATTAAACCGGCGTCGATCCGATCGCTCGTTGTTAATCGCGTAAAAAAGTAAAGCGCGTTTCGAGAGATGCTTCAATAGCTGCAATCTCGGCCTCCGGGCGCCATTCAAGATCGTGTACATTACAACTGGTTTATCGAATTCATTCTTCGGTTGTGTATGTAACACGCGCGTATGTGTTGCCTTACCTCCTCGTATTATCAACACGCCATAATGCATCATTTATCGTTACGCTCGCGATGTAAGTACTGTATCGATACTCGAATTTCACGTTCGATTATTGCGTAATTCGAGGGTCTTCTCGCAATACGTGAACATTAATTGCACAATTAACGCTGGGATATTTAATAATATCTCCATATATAAAAAGTTTCCACTGCAAACTACATGCTTCGCGACGTTAAGTCTCTGCCAACTGGCTTTAATTCCCATTCCCATCGCGGAGGATTTTAATTGCAAATCTCAATAATGGAAGTATTTTCCTTTATATCGAAGAAATCGACTTACAAACAATTTTTAATCCTTCGATTCAAAAGTCCGAATTCAGCGTTATCCTCTCGGTCGTGGTAGGTTTAGCGTTAACCGATACAAAAGATTCGAATTAGCAGCGCGGCGTACACCGACTAAGAAGCATCGGAAAATTGAGTTCGTCGAGAAAGGAGAACACCGGAAATCCGAATACTTTCACGACTCAGGGTGCCCGAAACTCCTGAAGCTAGCAGATAATCGAGAAAGCATCGCGCAGAATTCGGAATCGCGTTGCACCGCACGTGTAGCTCCCAATTTCGTCAATCACGAGCGAGGCAACGTGTCGGTTATCGTCTAAGTTCGTGTCAACTCGCTTATCGACGCGACTGTGACCCAGAGACGTTATCGTGGTGGGAAATAAAAACCGGACCGTGATAGTCTGAAACGTGCCGTGGAATTCGAGTCGTGTTCACAGCCACGGAGATACCATCTTGCCGATACCGCGAGGGTAAAATTTCAAGACAGGCTGCATCCTTTAACCCCCGGTTCAAAGATGATCCGCTCTGAGTCGATAAGCCGAACTCGAGGACCCTTCGCCAGGATATCGGCTGCGTGTTCGGTCAAGTGCACGCGAGAACGACGAGCGAATCGTTATTAATTATTACCAGTTGCACGCCGAGGTAGAAAGCAGCGCGATCATCGGCGCGAGTGCGCGGCAGCTTTTGAAAAAGAGACCAGGTAGGCGAGGAAAGAACGGCCGAGCGTTTCTACCGGGCCTGTGCCGGCACGAACGCACACTCGCGAGGTGCACAGGTGTGCGAGCCTGGCCTGCACCGGCTGGAGAGAGAGGAGCAAGGAGAGAAGAGGAGAAAAAGCGGTAGTACCGGTCTAGCTTGTCCTCGGCGAGTACTTCGGCACGTAGGTAGGCAGGCCGTCTTGCGCCACGGTTATGTTAGTAGCACGGACACTCCGAGTATTCTCTGCTCGCCTATTTTCACCTAATTTACCCCGGCTAAGTTCGAAATGAAAAGCACGCTCGCCTGCAATTTCGCACCCTGCAACGCCGATCTCGACGGACCTTCGCTACCATTCGTCACGCGCTTTCGTTTATGGCCCCTGTTTTTATTATCTTCCCGGGCTAACTATACGCTCTTCATCCCGAGATGTTTGCCAGGGTGTAAAACTTTCGCTAAGTGGCCAGCCGTGCGTGCATTTCTTTCCGCGTGCAAACGAAATAGGACCTGCAGGAATGGAACTATAAACAGCTTAACGCGGATCGCTTCTCTCTTGGAAGACGACGCGATTTAACCTTCTGCGTAGCTGACTTCGCGGGTTTGCCGAGATATCGAAGTTTCGCGTGGTTAGGTTCTCGGTTTCTCGGGTGTAATCAGGACTTGAAGCGAAGAATTGAACAAACGATTTTTTGGAAAATTCAGATTCGTGGATCATAGATAAATATACTTATACACGCGCAAATGCAAATTTTCTGTTCGTTTTAACGTTAGAAGTGTGTATTATCAGTTAACTACTACTACTTAATTCCTACATCCTACATTCAAACTCGAAATATGACGTGATACAACCGGAAGCTACAATTTCGATGATTATCACATTATCAGCTATACTCGTTTCCCATCGGCAAATCTTTTCGGACGTGTAAATTTCGCTTTTATTAATTCGTAAATTCAAAGGAGGGAAATTTCGCAGCTCAATGAACGAAGAAACTGTAGCAGAGAGCATACTCTTCTTTCTTACTTCGTTAGGTACGTTTATTGTTCGATGAATAATTTTTCAACGATAATTCGATTAGATTAATCGGCGATTAACGCGCTTTAACATCTCGCGTAGGCACAAAGTTGCCAATGATCGATGGCTACGAGGGTAGAAAGCTTCGATAAATAAAGACCACGATCGTGTGTCTATAACCGTCACGAGGCACGCGAACTGGGTGTATAATCGTATCACCATATGAAAAGCTTCGTGCCGAAAAATAATCGATCGATCGCGCGTCGATTTCTTCGGATTCCTTTAACAACGGGGTGTAAATGTGTCAACCGTGGGTTATTAATTACGCTATATTAACGGCAGGACTCTGACGTGGCAGTACAAAAGCGCTGCAAGGGACACAATCACGAGAGCGCCATGTGCGGTCTTAAATATGGCACCTCCTATGCGCAAAGCTTATAAGCGACATATGCGCGCGGTACAGCGCTCCCCTAGCTTGCCGGGGTGCCACTGGATGCGTTAATGCAAGATAATGCTCCATCATTTCGTTCCATTTCATTTCTATTTACCCCTAAGGTTCAGGTGTAATTTTCCCTTTTTTCCTTGCCGAGAAAGGCGCGCCGAAGGGGAGCGAGCCGTGCCGGGGCTCCAACCTCCCTTCCACGTTAATTCAATTATCGCTGCGTTAACGAGCAGACGGACAAAAATTAGTCCCGAGTTAAGCTAATTCACGTTTAAGTGCGAGTCCACGCGGGACGGCCTGATAAGAAGAGACCGAGAAAACCTAAAACAGGCTCGCGGCCTATGTTATCTTTACCCGAGGAAAATCACGTTACAAGAGGCAATGCGTGTCTCTCGCGGTGTTATCTGGACACAGTGTACAGGATGTTTGAAAAGTAGCGTCCGAATCTCGAGTGGTTTATAGTACCCGATGATAGCGGTTCAAGACGACTAATTACCAAGTGTCAACGTATTAAGATTAACATATTTTCCTGACCGCGTGTTTTACGAAACGATCTATTGGTCGGAATAGTTTCGTTCGTGAAATTCTAGATACTTCCAAATCTTGAACCCTATTTTTCAAAAGGATTCTCTACATCACCGATACAAACACGGTGTTTACCGCGAGGCTAATAGTAAATCCTGTCGCTTCTGCCAAATAAACGGGAGTAGAGGCGAGTCGCGGATTTGCACTTGCCGATATTTACCCTCGATGGTTACGTTTTTATATGTCCGATATAAACGGCCACGGTCCATCTGCTCGGGAATTTGCGGCCGGTCCGACGCGAATCCTTTCAATATTTGCCTATTAATCTCGCCTGGAAAAGTGGACTACGCAAACACGCCAATTTGCTGCGTCGCTCGCGCGAGGACGTATCCTGTTAGGTTTGTTAGGCCCGGACAGGCGGATCTGTTCCCCGGAAACGAAGAGGGAAAGGGTGCCGTGGTTACGGGAGAAGATGAAAAATGGCGGGACCGTTCGACGACGTGGGAAGATTCACCGGCGTAATCGTCGCCGATAATTACGTTTCTTCGACAACGGCCGCGAGGGGCGGAACGGCTGGCTTACGGCCACGTCTTTGGGCACCGGGGTGAAATTCTCCGAGGTGCCGATAACACGGTGATGAGGCAATTAATATTGATGTAACACGAGGCGAATCTCCCGCTATTGTTACCCGAATACCGAACACCGTCCGGATTAATATTTAATCTGCGCGATCACGGAGTTTCCGAGAGCCCAGGGGCGGACGTTGTTCATGCTCGTCGGATTTTTGACGATCGTGTCGCGGAATTCTCGATGCAGCCTGGTCGAATATTCAACGAGCTCGTTCCCCACCAACGTAATAAACTCCTCGAAGCTTCGCCGGTGTGCGACAACGCGATAATTATTATGCACCGTTAAGAAACAACCGCTCTCGCAGTCTCTCTCTTTCTCTTTCGCGTTCTTCGTCCTCGTCCCGCCTACGAGCAGCGAGAAACGAAGCTCAGCAATTCGAAAACGCGATCGTAAGCCTCGAATAACTCGGACTACTCGAGATAGTTTGCATGCCTTCTAGCAATCTCGGATCGCTTAGTGGAAACTATTATGCCTTCTTACGCTTGCAACCTGCTTCCTTTCTTTTTACCCTCATTTTTATCCACGTCTCTCTCTTTTCCGATTTTCGCTGTCACGAACATGGCGCAGAGAAAACGAACGTGGTCCGAGAGGATCGACAATTCGAGAGATCAGTTGTATAATTAACCGCCACCGACGCAAAAACGCAGATGCAAAATGATAATGCCGGAGCGAAACGCGAACGGAGCGATGAGGTTTTTATTTTAAAAGAGACGGAAAATTGACTGGCCAAAAATTTCTGCCTGGTCGTTTAACGATATTTAATTACGTTTTAATTCAGTCAGTGACCGGTTATCGCGTGAATGTGAAATATTTACGCTCGTGTAAAATTTTTAAACGTGTAATTTTCGTGTAATTTTCTTCATTCAATTATTGCTACATTTTACTTTCCGCGCCTTTCTTATTTCCCTTCTTTTCTCTCTCCTTTTTCTTTTTTTTTTCGTTTCCTCTCCGATGAGTCAGGTTAATGAAAGAGATTCGGTAATTGAGGATAATTAAAGTTTTGAATAATTGTCCGGGAAATTTTTAATTGGCAAACGTTTCAAGAATATTTTCCTCGGACGTGCAATTGTTCTTTCATCGTTCTCGGCTGATTTAATAAAATCAAGCATATTTTGACGACCGTCCTCACGGTTGAAACGAGCAACGAAAAAGTTGCCTCGTGTTTAACGACGTTCCGTAATATTCAGCGCGTTTTATATATATTTACGAATACAAGCGTTCGCTCGGCGAGTTTATCATAAAAATATAGAACTGCGAGATAAAATTGCACGCGTTTTAATGATTTACGATTTCATTTCGTAAATAATCTCGATACCTCGTAGTACGTAGCTGGTAAATAATTTCGATCGAATATATTTTTAAATACGATTCAACGATATGTACATCGTGCATCGAAAGATTCGAGAACTGTATATGAAAATAAAAATAAGATAAAACCATTTTCGCGAAATAGCGAAGAAGTCAATGAGCGGTAATTAAATAATTCCAAGCAGTTGTTTAAAGTTCGATATTAACTGCGTTATTTCGTCCATCGTTTCTCTTTTATTCTTTACTTCGCGGTGTTATCGATAAGTGGATCGACGGAGGAAAATAAATAGCGCCAGTATATATATCTCGACGAAGAACAAACTTTTAATTAAATAAAATAAATAACGCCCCGCGCAAATGACAGCTCCGATATTAGAAACTTGATAGACGTTTCTTGTAAGTGGCAACGAAATCTATACAAGTGCCTCTACGGTTTACGATTCGAGGAGACATCTATGATTAAGCGAGATAAACAGTCTAAATTTGATAACTTTATATTATCGCAGATTAGTCGATATTTTATCAATACCACGAACGAAATCTCCAGCGACAATGTATCTACTAATATTTCGCGTACTAAAAACAGTGTAACATATTATTAAACAACATCGACATATTTATCGCATTAATTCTAATCTCTAGCTTCGGCAATTATAATTTTATCCCCACACGCTCTTTCTACGCTACTTTATCATCCGTATGACAAACTCGAGTATTTCCTAACCTTCAAAACCAGAGATCGGGAAAATTAACGAGGATAATAATAAAAGAACGATCGATTCTGATACATCGAAACGAGCAACGAGTATAGAGTTAATACGCAGAGAAATATTTCATAGGGAATATTTACGTTACCGTTCGTGAGGGACAAGTTGGCGAAAAGTTAATCGATTAAGAAGCGCGTCGAATTCCGTCGGTTGGGACGAGTCAAACAGGGAGGTATTCCGATGATCGATGAATCGTCTCGGATTTCTCGAGCACGCTTTCTCCGCCAGCTGAGTTTGACACTTTCGATCCGTCTTTATCCGAGATTCTATTCCTGGTCGCGATTGACAGTTCGATCGCGCCAAAAAGACGATCCGCCTTCAATCGTCGCGCGCGCGACTTTAATCTTTCATCCGCGTACGTGATTCAATGCCGGCACAAAGCGGCCTCTCGTCGAGTGTAATAATCTAAACGCGCTAGGCGTGCACATTTCGATTCGTCGAACTTCCAGGCGTCACCTTGCTCCGAACAGCGGGGGAAAAAACGCCGAGAGAACTACGCCGAGTTCCCGAGCCAGTCAAGAACGGAGCAAGGAGAACGGAACGTGACGGAGACGAAGAGAAAGCGCGCGCACGAATCGGAAAGGGAGAGAAGACAGGAGAGAAGGCGAGAGGAAGAGAGACGGAGAACGCGCACGGAGCGGAGCAAGCGAATCCGAAGAAAAAGAAAAGGACCGAGAGACCACAATAGTCGTCTTCTCTACCTCTCTCTCTCTCTCTCGCGCGCCTTCTCCCGGCTGACACTTCGTTTCGTCCCTAGCATTGGCTTTTTTCTTCGCCTCCGGCTATGATACCCTCTTTAACCTTCAAGAGAACGAGGCAGAGGAGAACACGGTTTCACGCACACGGAAGAATGATAAACACAAGGGGTATCGCGCGAAAGAAACTAAAGAGAGGAAAAAAAAAAAAATAGAAGTGGTGCGACTTACCGTTGCGAGTGGCGTAGTTAGGTTGATGTTTCTTCTGTCCGCGGGTGTATCCTTCACGAGCTGGTCACTAACTAGCCTGTACACATCACCCATGACTCTCGCACGACGATCGCGTGTAAACAAACAAAATAACTTTTCCTTCCTCGCTTATTTCCCTCTCGCTCGGAAACACTCGATTTCTTTCACACCGAACACACCGAATTACTTAGACGACGGATAAGAGACGATGAGAATTTACGCGTGACGTAGTCAAGGTGGATACGACAAACACCTCGAAGATCATCGCGTCATGTCGCGACTCGTCAAAGCGTCATGTAAGCGCAAACAATAATCATGCGGGCTCATTCCTCGAGTCGTTGCCGGTTCTACTGCTGTCTTCTTCCTCGTCCGCTTGCCACCGATTATTTTTCTCTTCATGTGTCGAGTTCGAACGCTTGTATTACGAACGATTATCCGAGACCGTCGAACGAGCCGCGTTAATGTCACTTCTTTTTTTTTTTCTCTCTCACGCGATACCGCTTCGAGAACGTGTAACGTCACGACCAACGATCGAAATCACACCCGCCCCGTCCAGGCACAGAGGGCAAACTGTCGTCTGGTCGCCGCTCAACGGCCCGCAGCGACGTACCGAGAACGACGAAAAGCGAAACTCGATGGCGCCACGGCTGTGCGGAGTCTGTGCCGTGAGTGCGCTCCGACTCGACGCTAGCGCCACCACCGACCAATCTTCCAACTATCTGCCGCCGTCACACATTCGAATATCACCAACACGACCGCCTACGAGTTATTCACTGGCGTGTACGTACGGAAGCACTCGACTTACCACCACCGAGGAATCTCGCGGCGATACGTGCACGTACACGATCTCGCGAAGTGGCGTTGCACGAGTGTGGCCGTGGTCGAGGTGTGGAGGGAGGACGAGGGTGAGTTGGTAGTTACCCCCACACGAAGAGTGTTCCAGGGCCGGCGCAACCGCAATTCGTCGATTGCAACGACTGATTGTGAGCGCGATTTAACAGAAGTCGAGCGAGCTGTCTACTTTTAAAACGCGCCTGATACGACCGAGTTATGTATAGCCGCCGCCTAAATTGCTTTGTCCGAACGATTTACATTCTTTCCATGTAAATCAGCTTACACGATTCGTTCGGCTTCCGATTCGTAGATGCATTCGCTCGCGTACCAAAGTCGAGCTCTTCCTTTACCGTCTTCGATTAAAATTACCGCGGTACCAGAAGCGAGACGACGTACACCGTGTATCTATATCTATAGGGCACCGTGACGAACTGAGTCGCGTTATTAGATTCGCTCGGACGGAAAAGTGTACACGTAGAAGAGACTCGCGAGACGTAAGACGGCCCTGACGCTAAAAGCACGTCGGGAAGCGTCAGCCGCCCTTTTCTCCTCGACACTCGCAGCAGCATATGCGGGGAGTTAATTAGTAGTGACACATAAGCGATGACTGTAATCGGAATAAAACGAAGGAGGAGGATCGAACCGGCGGAGAAGAGGCCGGAATTAGCGCGGCGTCTGTAACGAACGAAAGGCAGAAACGTTGTCCGATCCGTGGCTCATCAAAATTCAAAGCAGCCTCGTTACAACTTCCGAAATTACGAATGCACCTTTGTCCTACAAAAGTTGCAAAATCACCACCGAGTTAAGCACCCCGGGCGAGAGCAGACAAGCGCGCCCTCGGCTACGACTGTCACTGCGATTAGTAACTAACAACATTCCCGTTTATGCATTAACGGCACGTACATGCAAAGAGAAAGAGCATCGGAAGCTAGATGGCGCTAGTGAGCCAAAGAATAGGGTCCGGTTAAAACTAGAGAACGCGGTAATTTGAAATATCACTTAACCCTTTGCACACGACGATCTTTTCGTTAGAGAAAAATAATAATTCGAAGACTTCTTCTCATAAAGTCGACGACATTTTTAAAATGGTAAATAAGAAATCGTATGCAAATTAAGACACAGAATTATTTAATTTCGATATTTCACGCAACGTTGGATAATATTAAATTTGATATATTAATTAATATAAATCTTTAGAAAATGATTAAATGGTGACTGAGATTCGCCTCTCGAGTGCAAAGGGATAATTTTTTCGCGATTTCTCGAATATCCTGCGATAATTAATTCAAGTTTCGTATTGTTCACATCCTTATACGTTTCTCCCTTACGCGTTTATTTTGTCGATTATACTTTAGCTTTATAAGCTATAACTTTTCACTCGATAACTAAACGCGCCCTCGGCTACGACTGTCACTACGATTAATAACTAACAACATTCTCGTTTATGCATTAACGGCACGTACATGCAAAGAGAAAGAGCATCGGAAGCTAGATGGCGCTAGTGAGCTAAACAATAGGGTCCGGTTAAAAATAGAGAACGCGGTAATTCAAAAAATTATTTAATTTTTTCGTGATTTCTCGAATATTCCCGGAAAAAGTAATTCGAGTTTGATATCAATTGAATTTTGATATGTTTTTTCTTTACCTATACCATTTCACTCGAAAACCCTGATTTTATCGAATGAAAAATCACTTGGATATACGGACTTAAATTTTTAGCACACATCGTTATTATTATTTTTCTTTTTATTAATATATGCTATATATTAATATAAACTATTTTCAAATGTATTACAAGTCGATCCTGTTCCTCTGACGATTGTATCAATATTAAACCATAATTTTCGTTTCAGACTTTTTCTATTCACAAAGGATCCAAAAATTGTATGAAATTCTCCGTTACGTAAAGCATATATACGTATGCGTGTTACGAAATAAAAGGAAATTACGATTCGGTCGATTTTACGCAATGAAACGAAGCCTACCGAAAACCAAATCGAACTTTCTACCGGTAAAAGTCCATTTCGGTTTGGATTATATTTGGTTTAGGTTTCGGCTAGATTTCATTTCATCTCGTAGAATGGACTTAACAGCGGTTCTCGTTTTTTTTTTCATTTTTCCGCCATGGCGGACATAATCTGCGTGTTTCGCACGCCCACTTAAAAGGCGCACTTCCAATCAAACAAAACCGACTTTTGCCAATCGTTGCCGGCAAATCCTGGCATTTATCGAAGCCTCTGCAAACTTTTTCGGTCTGTTACCATCCGACTATGGTAAATGCTAGGATTACCGATCTTCGATCTTTCGCGGTAACAAATATACCCTCCGTTCTCCTTCAGAGGAGCAAAGCAGATAAGAAATTTCCAGCTACCTACATATCCTTTCGCCCTACTAAAGATTTCACTTCGATATTGCTTTCATAGGATCCAAATTTACCAACGATTCTCGTTCTAAGACGAGCAGCGAAACAGTATACTCAAAACGAAATATAGCATTTTCAGCCGACGAACGATTACCGGAACGAATTCTAAAATTCGCGTTTACACCTATATCTCGCGATATCAGACGCGAAGCTGGAAGAAATACGGGGCCAGATTTACGACAACCGTGTGACCCGGGCAGTTATGGTCTGAAGCCGCGGAGAACTGTAAAATACTATGGTTATTTGTGGAAGCGTGCACTTCCGCGCGATTTTTGCCCCCAGAACTCTTTCTCTCGCGTTCTCCGAGCTTCTCTCTCTCTCTCTCTCTGTATACGATTCTTTTTCACGAAGCCCTCAAAGGCGAAGGGCTATACGTCTGCCGACGATAGCAGAGGATCGGTTCTGCCGGCAACTCTCGGCCGCTTCTCCGCCCTCCAGCGTATCTCAGCCCCTTTCCTCCTTCGTCTTAACCCCCCAGGCCGCACACCATCGCTGTTCCTCTCGCTACAGCCCCTAGTCATCCAACACCGGGCTCCAGGCCGCTATCCAAGGCCAGCCAGGCTTGCCTAGCTAAGTCGCCAAAAGCTTGCACTCCCCGTGGAATTCAGCTTCCGTCATGCCAGAGACCGGCGTATTGCGTGGCATCCCGGTGTCGGCGATGCACTTCGATCCGCTGGGATCGAGCCTCGTAAAATTGGATTTGCGCAGACAGTATGCTACTCCGGCGTAACGCGTACCCTTTAGCAAAGAACCGGCCGACCTACCTACTCATTAGAGGATCGGTCTGCCGTCACGGTTGCCTCCGACGGTGACGTAATTTGCCGGTTCCGAGCTGCTTTTCAATCTTCGACGCGATTAAATCATGTTTCCGGAGAGTGGATTGGCCGAGAGCGGCGGGGAGCAGGGAATTTTGGGGCCGTCACTTTGCTCCAAGTTACGTTCGAGGATGTTATTTATTTCTTTCCAGATATTGGTACTCTCCAACGTCTAACCCTTTGCACTCCGCTGTCCCCTGAGAGGGGACATTGAAGTTTATTAGTGATTAAGAATAGTAATAAAAAAAATCGAATAACTTTTTGACAAATGTATGTTTCCCTGTTTTCTCTGGAAATGGTAGGAGAAATCAAGTCGAGATATAGTAAAATTACTAAGATATTTAACCCTTTGCACTCGACGATTTTTTTGGATACAGAAGAGTAGAAATTTACAGATTTTCTGCGATAAAACTGACGTTACTATGTTGAGTGGTAAATAAAGAATCGTGTACTAATTAACACGTAAAATTATTTGATATCGAT
>NW_027470973.1:0-5000 GCF_051020765.1 Lasioglossum baleicum
AAAGTTTACTCTTGGCGGTTGGACTTAGAAAAATTTCGCTCGAGCTCCTTCGCACGGCGATACGACGCGCCTCGGCGCGCGAACGATTCGTTCGAGCGGCCGAGCAAGCGATGCGCTCCGAACATTATTCTCAGTTTATTCGATAAATACTCATCCGAGCGCTTTCATACTTGATATTTGTCTTCGAAATGCTTTACCACACGATGATCTAATATTTATAATTGTCCGAGTAAGCCGGAAAGATAAGTTTACTCTTGGCGGTCGGAGCAATATTTCACAAAAACTGGAGCAATACGCGTCCGAGAGCTTTGAAACTCGAGAAACATTGATGACAAGCGGTATCGTGCGTGGATATAACGATTAAAGTCGTGCGGGAGCTCGGGGAGAAAAGTTTACTCTTGGCGGTTGGACTTAGAAAAATTTCGCTCGAGCTCCTTCGCACGGCGATCCGACCCGCCTCGGCGCGCGAACGATTCGTTCGAGCGGCCGAGCAAGCGATGCGCTCCGAACATTATTCTCAGTTTATTCGATAAATACTCATCCGAGCGCTTTCATACTTGATATTTGTCTTCGAAATGCTTTACCACACGATGATCTAATATTTATAATTGTCCGAGTAAGCCGGAAAGATAAGTTTACTCTTGGCGGTCGGAGCAATATTTCACAAAAACTGGAGCAATACGCGTCCGAGAGCTTTGAAACTCGAGAAATATTGATGACAAGCGGTATCGTGCGTGGATATAACGATTAAAGTCGTGCGGGAGCTCGGGGAGAAAAGTTTACTCTTGGCGGTTGGACTTAGAAAAATTTAGCTCGAGCTCCTTCGCACGGCGATCCGACCCGCCTCGGCGCGCGAACGATTCGTTCGAGCGGCCGAGCAAGCGATGCGCTCCGAACATTATTCTCAGTTTATTCGATAAATACTCATCCGAGCGCTTTCATACTTGATATTTGTCTTCGAAATGCTTTACCACACGATGATCTAATATTTATAATTGTCCGAGTAAGCCGGAAAGATAAGTTTACTCTTGGCGGTCGGAGCAATATTTCACAAAAACTGGAGCAATACGCGTTCGAGAGCTTTGAAACTCGAGAAATATTGATGACAAGCGGTATCGTGCGTGGATATAACGATTAAAGTCGTGCGGGAGCTCGGGGAGAAAAGTTTACTCTTGGCGGTTGGACTTAGAAAAATTTCGCTCGAGCTCCTTCGCAGGGCGATCCGACGCGCCTCGGCGCGCGAACGATTCGTTCGAGCGGCCGAGCAAGCGATGCGCTCCGAACATTATTCTCAGTTTATTCGATAAATACTCATCCGAGCGCTTTCATACTTGATATTTGTCTTCAAAATGCTTTACCACACGATGATCTAATATTTATAATTGTCTGGGAACGCTAGGAAAAAAGTTTACTCTTGGCGGTTGGACTTTGAAAAATTTCGCTCGGTCGGAGTTGCTCGCAATGCGCCCGGAACATTATTCTGAGTTTATTCGATAAATATTCATCCTAGAGCTTCGATACTTGATATTTATTGTTAGAATGCGTTATTATACAATGATCTAATATTTATAATGGTCTGGGAACGCTAGGAAAAAAGTTTACTCTTGGCGGTTGGACTTAGAAAAATTTCGCTCGGTCGGAGTTGCTCGCAATGCGCCCGGAACATTATTCTGAGTTTATTCGATAAATATTCATCCTAGAGCTTCGATACTTGATATTTATTGTTAGAATGCGTTATTATACAATGATCTAATATTTATAATGGTCTGGGAACGCTAGGAAAAAAGTTTACTCTTGGCGGTTGGACTTAGAAAAATTTCGCTCGGTCGGAGTTGCTCGCAATGCGCCCGGAACATTATTCTGAGTTTATTCGATAAATATTCATCCTAAAGCTTTGATACTTGATATTTATTGTTAGAATGCGTTATTATACAATGATCTAATATTTATAATGGTCTGGGAACGCTAGGAAAAAAGTTTACTCTTGGCGGTTGGACTTAGAAAAATTTCGCTCGGTCGGAGTTGCTCGCAATGCGCCCGGAACATTATTCTGAGTTTATTCGATAAATATTCATCCTAGAGCTTTGATACTTGATATTTATTGTTAGAATGCGTTGTTATACAATGATCTAATATTTATAATGGTCTGGGAACGCTAGGAAAAAAGTTTACTCTTGGCGGTTGGACTTAGAAAAATTTCGCTCGGTCGGAGTTGCTCGTAATGCGCCCGGAACATTATTCTGAGTTTATTCGATGAATATTCATCCTAAAGCTTTGACACTTGATATTTATTGTTAGAATGCGTTATTATACAATGATCTAATATTTATAATGGTCTGGGAACGCTAGGAAAAAAGTTTACTCTTGGCGGTTGGACTTAGAAAAATTTCGCTCGGTCGGAGTTGCTCGCAATGCGCCCGGAACATTATTCTGAGTTTATTCGATAAATATTCATCCTAAAGCTTTGATACTTGATATTTATTGTTAGAATGCGTTATTATACAATGATCTAATATTTATAATGGTCTGGGAACGCTAGGAAAAAAGTTTACTCTTGGCGGTTGGACTTAGAAAAATTTCGCTCGGTCGGAGTTGCTCGCAATGCGCCCGGAACATTATTCTGAGTTTATTCGATAAATATTCATCCTAGAGCTTTGATACTTGATATTTATTGTTAGAATGCGTTGTTATACAATGATCTAATATTTATAATGGTCTGGGAACGCTAGGAAAAAAGTTTACTCTTGGCGGTTGGACTTAGAAAAATTTCGCTCGGTCGGAGTTGCTCGCAATGCGCCCGGAACATTATTCTGAGTTTATTCGATAAATATTCATCCTAAAGCTTTGACACTTGATATTTATTGTTAGAATGCGTTATTATACAATGATCTAATATTTATAATGGTCTGGGAACGCTAGGAAAAAAGTTTACTCTTGGCGGTTGGACTTAGAAAAATTTCGCTCGGTCGGAGTTGCTCGCAATGCGCCCGGAACATTATTCTGAGTTTATTCGATAAATATTCATCCTAAAGCTTTGATACTTGATATTTATTGTTAGAATGCGTTATTATACAATGATCTAATATTTATAATGGTCTGGGAACGCTAGGAAAAAAGTTTACTCTTGGCGGTTGGACTTAGAAAAATTTCGCTCGGTCGGAGTTGCTCGCAATGCGCCCGGAACATTATTCTGAGTTTATTCGATAAATATTCATCCTAAAGCTTTGATACTTGATATTTATTGTTAGAATGCGTTATTATACAATGATCTAATATTTATAATGGTCTGGGAACGCTAGGAAAAAAGTTTACTCTTGGCGGTTGGACTTAGAAAAATTTCGCTCGGTCGGAGTTGCTCGCAATGCGCCCGGAACATTATTCTGAGTTTATTCGATAAATATTCATCCTAAAGCTTTGATACTTGATATTTATTGTTAGAATGCGTTATTATACAATGATCTAATATTTATAATGGTCTGGGAACGCTAGGAAAAAAGTTTACTCTTGGCGGTTGGACTTAGAAAAATTTCGCTCGGTCGGAGTTGCTCGCAATGCGCCCGGAACATTATTCTGAGTTTATTCGATAAATATTCATCCTAGAGCTTTGATACTTGATATTTATTGTTAGAATGCGTTATTATACAATGATCTAATATTTATAATGGTCTGGGAACGCTAGGAAAAAAGTTTACTCTTGGCGGTTGGACTTAGAAAAATTTCGCTCGGTCGGAGTTGCTCGCAATGCGCCCGGAACATTATTCTGAGTTTATTCGATAAATATTCATCCTAAAGCTTTGATACTTGATATTTATTGTTAGAATGCGTTATTATACAATGATCTAATATTTATAATGGTCTGGGAACGCTAGGAAAAAAGTTTACTCTTGGCGGTTGGACTTAGAAAAATTTCGCTCGGTCGGAGTTGCTCGCAATGCGCCCGGAACATTATTCTGAGTTTATTCGATAAATATTCATCCTAGAGCTTTGATACTTGATATTTATTGTTAGAATGCGTTGTTATACAATGATCTAATATTTATAATGGTCCGGGAACGCTAGGAAAAAAGTTTACTCTTGGCGGTTGGACTTAGAAAAATTTCGCTCGGTCGGAGTTGCTCGCAATGCGCCCGGAACATTATTCTGAGTTTATTCGATAAATATTCATCCTAGAGCTTTGATACTTGATATTTATTGTTAGAATGCGTTGTTATACAATGATCTAATATTTATAATGGTCTGGGAACGCTAGGAAAAAAGTTTACTCTTGGCGGTTGGACTTAGAAAAATTTCGCTCGGTCGGAGTTGCTCGCAATGCGCCCGGAACATTATTCTGAGTTTATTCGATGAATATTCATCCTAAAGCTTTGACACTTGATATTTATTGTTAGAATGCGTTATTATACAATGATCTAATATTTATAATGGTCTGGGAACGCTAGGAAAAAAGTTTACTCTTGGCGGTTGGACTTAGAAAAATTTCGCTCGGTCGGAGTTGCTCGCAATGCGCCCGGAACATTATTCTGAGTTTATTCGATAAATATTCATCCTAAAGCTTTGATACTTGATATTTATTGTTAGAATGCGTTATTATACAATGATCTAATATTTATAATGGTCTGGGAACGCTAGGAAAAAAGTTTACTCTTGGCGGTTGGACTTAGAAAAATTTCGCTCGGTCGGAGTTGCTCGCAATGCGCCCGGAACATTATTCTGAGTTTATTCGATAAATATTCATCCTAGAGCTTTGATACTTGATATTTATTGTTAGAATGCGTTGTTATACAATGATCTAATATTTATAATGGTCTGGGAACGCTAGGAAAAAAGTTTACTCTTGGCGGTTGGACTTAGAAAAATTTCGCTCGGTCGGAGTTGCTCGCAATGCGCCCGGAACATTATTCTGAGTTTATTCGATAAATATTCATCCTAAAGCTTTGATACTTGATATTTATTGTTAGAATGCGTTATTATACAATGATCTAATATTTATAATGGTCTGG
>NW_027470973.1:10000-12500 GCF_051020765.1 Lasioglossum baleicum
TAGACGAGACGCGAAGGACCGGCTCGTGATGCTCGCCTTTAAAGCAGTCGTGAGTCTGACACCCTACTCCGTGCGTGTGGCCCAATAGTGCGCACCGCGAGAGCGTGGGACGAATGACCGCTGCCAGAGCCGACTGTGAGTCCCGCTCTCTATTTGTATCGGGTTCGCGTATAACCAAGAGCACGAAACGTTGCTGCGCCGCACGCGGTGTTCGTTGACGACGGAACGTATATTTATTATAATATTATACATTCGCCAGAGCGGACCGGCTCGTGATGCTCGCTTTTGTAAAGCAGTCGTGAGTCTGACACCCTACTCCGTGCGTGTGGCCCAATAGTGCGCATCGCGAGAGCTTGGGACGAATGACCGCTGCCAGAGCCGGCTGTGAGTCCGCTAATCTGTCGAATAAAATAAAAATATGGTAATATCGTTCCGACGAAAAACGGTGTTCCGAGAGGACCGGCCGTGACGCTCGCTATAAAGCCTATGGCGCGATTATTCCCGACGACACCCTACTCTCTGTGTGGCCCAATAGTGCGCGCAGACGAGTTTGGGACGAGAACGGGGATCGCGCCTACGGCCAGAGCCGGCTCGCGAGTCCGCTTGTATCGGAATTTATCGTTGCCTCGAGCACACACAACATTTTATGGAAATGTGTTTTATACGGGAAGTGGACCGGCTCGTGAAGCTCGCTTTTAAAGCAGTCGTGAGTCTGACACCCTACTCCGTGCGTGTGGCCCAATAGTGCGCATCGCGAGAGCTTGGGACGAATGACCGCTGCCAGAGCCGGCTGTGAAGTCCTCCGTTCTCACATCATTCCAAATGAAATGGAAGTGAAGAGGAGAGGAATATTATTACATCTCTGGATCCAGTATCGGGTTGTCTTACGATCCCCGTCGTTTTCAGAGAATATATATTCATCTCCGCGTTTTCCACGTTAACGGTTTTTCAATGTACTGTTCGCCCGGCCGTCGGATACGTGTTGCGTATCTGACGGTTTTTTTTTTCCGTTTCCACGGACGACGATAGTGTCGTCCTTAAAACGACGCCTGAACGAATCTCCTTCGCGCGCTGGTTGGAGCGTTCAGGTACAATGCGTTCTTACGAACCGCAGAACAAGAGACATATACATATATTGATTTGTAAATCAAAAATATATACGATTACCCTGAACGGTGGATCACTTGGCTCGTGGGTCGATGAAGAACGCAGCTAATTGCGCGTCAACGTGTGAACTGCAGGACACATGAACATCGACATTTCGAACGCACATTGCGGTCCACGGATACAATTCCTGGACCACGCCTGGCTGAGGGTCGTTTACGTAACCATAAACTGCTTGCGTTGCTCTTGTAAGTCCCCGCCGTCGCTTACCTCTCCAAATATATTTTTGGAGGGCGCCAAAGAGCGTTTCGGAGTCGGGTTGCAAAGATGCTACGTACGAGCGAATGATGGGCGTTTCGTCGGCGTTTGTCGCGGTTCTGTGAAAATTGCCAATTTTTGCATTGCGTCTTATAAACACATACAAATATATATATATATCTAGTTTCCACGAGAGGCGAAGTAGGGATTGGTATTTCTTACGTTCGGACTTGCGTGAGTGTTTTTACGGTGTCGTGAGTCGTATTGAAAATACGACCGCCCGTAAGGCACCGCTTCGACGAGGATCTCCAAATCTCTCACCTTCTCTGCGAAACGATTCGCCTTGCGGAAAGAAGCGTTTCCACTCATGAACATTTAACGCGCTCCCGACGTCGCCTGAAATGATGCGTATATACGAAAGAGGTATATTTACAAGAGTCTCGCGAGACTACAGAGATGGACACACAAATTATAAAAGAAAGAAAGAATACTGTGTGGCACACAGAGTGTGTGTGGTGTGGCAATGTTAAGCCCCAGGGAGAGAATATGCCTGTGCGTGGATGAGTTTCTTAACTCTACGTTATAATTGCCATACGGCGGAGGGTCGTCGTTGCCGGCGATTTCGACAAACACACATTCCTTTTCGAGTCTTCGAGGGAAGAGACGAAAGAGATCTCTCGTTCTATCGCGAACGCTTTGATGATCGATGGACAGCGGAGCAAAGCGCAGCAATGTGCGGGATGGAGCACGTCGTACTTGATCGGGTCGGAATTATTCCCCGTCGTCGACGTGTCCTCGCTAATCTGTGCGATTGCCATTCCATCGCCACGTTCGCGTTGAATCGTATTGATGACGGCCTATGTGCGTCTTGAGATCTTACTCTCTTTCTCTCGTGTCTCTAATTTGGTTTTGTGTTTGATCGATGATAAATCGTTTCGTGCGCAACGTTTCTGTACCCCCGTGGTTTTTGGTTCAATTATACAAGAAGTAGAGAGAAAAAGAAATCCCACCGGGTTATATGTATTATTATTTTTTTTTTTATAATAATATGTATACTCCTCTATTGGCGAGGCTTATTTCGAACTTGATTGTCACACGACGCAAAAGACACACTTGTGTGTTCACGCACGGAACAGCA
>NW_027470973.1:20000-27500 GCF_051020765.1 Lasioglossum baleicum
GCGTGGATATAACGATTAAAGTCGTGCGAGAGCTCGGGGAGAAAAGTTTACTCTTGGCGGTTGGACTTAGAAAAATTTCGCTCGAGCTCCTTCGCACGGCGATACGACGCGCCTCGGCGCGCGAACGATTCGTTCGAGCGGCCGAGCAAGCGATGCGCTCCGAACATTATTCTCAGTTTATTCGATAAATACTCATCCGAGCGCTTTCATACTTGATATTTGTCTTCGAAATGCTTTACCACACGATGATCTAATATTTATAATTGTCCGAGTAAGCCGGAAAGATAAGTTTACTCTTGGCGGTCGGAGCAATATTTCACAAAAACTGGAGCAATACGCGTCCGAGAGCTTTGAAACTCGAGAAACATTGATGACAAGCGGTATCGTGCGTGGATATAACGATTAAAGTCGTGCGGGAGCTCGGGGAGAAAAGTTTACTCTTGGCGGTTGGACTTAGAAAAATTTCGCTCGAGCTCCTTCGCACGGCGATCCGACCCGCCTCGGCGCGCGAACGATTCGTTCGAGCGGCCGAGCAAGCGATGCGCTCCGAACATTATTCTCAGTTTATTCGATAAATACTCATCCGAGCGCTTTCATACTTGATATTTGTCTTCGAAATGCTTTACCACACGATGATCTAATATTTATAATTGTCCGAGTAAGCCGGAAAGATAAGTTTACTCTTGGCGGTCGGAGCAATATTTCACAAAAACTGGAGCAATACGCGTCCGAGAGCTTTGAAACTCGAATAACATTGATGACAAGCGGTATCGTGCGTGGATATAACGATTAAAGTCGTGCGGGAGCTCGGGGAGAAAAGTTTACTCTTGGCGGTTGGACTTAGAAAAATTTCGCTCGAGCTCCTTCGCACGGCGATCCGACCCGCCTCGGCGCGCGAACGATTCGTTCGAGCGGCCGAGCAAGCGATGCGCTCCGAACATTATTCTCAGTTTATTCGATAAATACTCATCCGAGCGCTTTCATACTTGATATTTGTCTTCGAAATGCTTTACCACACGATGATCTAATATTTATAATTGTCCGAGTAAGCCGGAAAGATAAGTTTACTCTTGGCGGTCGGAGCAATATTTCACAAAAACTGGAGCAATACGCGTCCGAGAGCTTTGAAACTCGAGAAATATTGATGACAAGCGGTATCGTGCGTGGATATAACGATTAAAGTCGTGCGGGAGCTCGGGGAGAAAAGTTTACTCTTGGCGGTTGGACTTAGAAAAATTTCGCTCGAGCTCCTTCGCACGGCGATACGACGCGCCTCGGCGCGCGAACGATTCGTTCGAGCGGCCGAGCAAGCGATGCGCTCCGAACATTATTCTCAGTTTATTCGATAAATACTCATCCGAGCGCTTTCATACTTGATATTTGTCTTCGAAATGCTTTACCACACGATGATCTAATATTTATAATTGTCCGAGTAAGCCGGAAAGATAAGTTTACTCTTGGCGGTCGGAGCAATATTTCACAAAAACTGGAGCAATACGCGTCCGAGAGCTTTGAAACTCGAGAAACATTGATGACAAGCGGTATCGTGCGTGGATATAACGATTAAAGTCGTGCGGGAGCTCGGGGAGAAAAGTTTACTCTTGGCGGTTGGACTTAGAAAAATTTCGCTCGAGCTCCTTCGCACGGCGATCCGACCCGCCTCGGCGCGCGAACGATTCGTTCGAGCGGCCGAGCAAGCGATGCGCTCCGAACATTATTCTCAGTTTATTCGATAAATACTCATCCGAGCGCTTTCATACTTGATATTTGTCTTCGAAATGCTTTACCACACGATGATCTAATATTTATAATTGTCCGAGTAAGCCGGAAAGATAAGTTTACTCTTGGCGGTCGGAGCAATATTTCACAAAAACTGGAGCAATACGCGTCCGAGAGCTTTGAAACTCGAGAAATATTGATGACAAGCGGTATCGTGCGTGGATATAACGATTAAAGTCGTGCGGGAGCTCGGGGAGAAAAGTTTACTCTTGGCGGTTGGACTTAGAAAAATTTAGCTCGAGCTCCTTCGCACGGCGATCCGACCCGCCTCGGCGCGCGAACGATTCGTTCGAGCGGCCGAGCAAGCGATGCGCTCCGAACATTATTCTCAGTTTATTCGATAAATACTCATCCGAGCGCTTTCATACTTGATATTTGTCTTCGAAATGCTTTACCACACGATGATCTAATATTTATAATTGTCCGAGTAAGCCGGAAAGATAAGTTTACTCTTGGCGGTCGGAGCAATATTTCACAAAAACTGGAGCAATACGCGTTCGAGAGCTTTGAAACTCGAGAAATATTGATGACAAGCGGTATCGTGCGTGGATATAACGATTAAAGTCGTGCGGGAGCTCGGGGAGAAAAGTTTACTCTTGGCGGTTGGACTTAGAAAAATTTCGCTCGAGCTCCTTCGCAGGGCGATCCGACGCGCCTCGGCGCGCGAACGATTCGTTCGAGCGGCCGAGCAAGCGATGCGCTCCGAACATTATTCTCAGTTTATTCGATAAATACTCATCCGAGCGCTTTCATACTTGATATTTGTCTTCAAAATGCTTTACCACACGATGATCTAATATTTATAATTGTCTGGGAACGCTAGGAAAAAAGTTTACTCTTGGCGGTTGGACTTTGAAAAATTTCGCTCGGTCGGAGTTGCTCGCAATGCGCCCGGAACATTATTCTGAGTTTATTCGATAAATATTCATCCTAGAGCTTCGATACTTGATATTTATTGTTAGAATGCGTTATTATACAATGATCTAATATTTATAATGGTCTGGGAACGCTAGGAAAAAAGTTTACTCTTGGCGGTTGGACTTAGAAAAATTTCGCTCGGTCGGAGTTGCTCGCAATGCGCCCGGAACATTATTCTGAGTTTATTCGATAAATATTCATCCTAGAGCTTCGATACTTGATATTTATTGTTAGAATGCGTTATTATACAATGATCTAATATTTATAATGGTCTGGGAACGCTAGGAAAAAAGTTTACTCTTGGCGGTTGGACTTAGAAAAATTTCGCTCGGTCGGAGTTGCTCGCAATGCGCCCGGAACATTATTCTGAGTTTATTCGATAAATATTCATCCTAAAGCTTTGATACTTGATATTTATTGTTAGAATGCGTTATTATACAATGATCTAATATTTATAATGGTCTGGGAACGCTAGGAAAAAAGTTTACTCTTGGCGGTTGGACTTAGAAAAATTTCGCTCGGTCGGAGTTGCTCGCAATGCGCCCGGAACATTATTCTGAGTTTATTCGATAAATATTCATCCTAGAGCTTTGATACTTGATATTTATTGTTAGAATGCGTTGTTATACAATGATCTAATATTTATAATGGTCTGGGAACGCTAGGAAAAAAGTTTACTCTTGGCGGTTGGACTTAGAAAAATTTCGCTCGGTCGGAGTTGCTCGTAATGCGCCCGGAACATTATTCTGAGTTTATTCGATGAATATTCATCCTAAAGCTTTGACACTTGATATTTATTGTTAGAATGCGTTATTATACAATGATCTAATATTTATAATGGTCTGGGAACGCTAGGAAAAAAGTTTACTCTTGGCGGTTGGACTTAGAAAAATTTCGCTCGGTCGGAGTTGCTCGCAATGCGCCCGGAACATTATTCTGAGTTTATTCGATAAATATTCATCCTAAAGCTTTGATACTTGATATTTATTGTTAGAATGCGTTATTATACAATGATCTAATATTTATAATGGTCTGGGAACGCTAGGAAAAAAGTTTACTCTTGGCGGTTGGACTTAGAAAAATTTCGCTCGGTCGGAGTTGCTCGCAATGCGCCCGGAACATTATTCTGAGTTTATTCGATAAATATTCATCCTAGAGCTTTGATACTTGATATTTATTGTTAGAATGCGTTGTTATACAATGATCTAATATTTATAATGGTCTGGGAACGCTAGGAAAAAAGTTTACTCTTGGCGGTTGGACTTAGAAAAATTTCGCTCGGTCGGAGTTGCTCGCAATGCGCCCGGAACATTATTCTGAGTTTATTCGATAAATATTCATCCTAAAGCTTTGACACTTGATATTTATTGTTAGAATGCGTTATTATACAATGATCTAATATTTATAATGGTCTGGGAACGCTAGGAAAAAAGTTTACTCTTGGCGGTTGGACTTAGAAAAATTTCGCTCGGTCGGAGTTGCTCGCAATGCGCCCGGAACATTATTCTGAGTTTATTCGATAAATATTCATCCTAAAGCTTTGATACTTGATATTTATTGTTAGAATGCGTTATTATACAATGATCTAATATTTATAATGGTCTGGGAACGCTAGGAAAAAAGTTTACTCTTGGCGGTTGGACTTAGAAAAATTTCGCTCGGTCGGAGTTGCTCGCAATGCGCCCGGAACATTATTCTGAGTTTATTCGATAAATATTCATCCTAAAGCTTTGATACTTGATATTTATTGTTAGAATGCGTTATTATACAATGATCTAATATTTATAATGGTCTGGGAACGCTAGGAAAAAAGTTTACTCTTGGCGGTTGGACTTAGAAAAATTTCGCTCGGTCGGAGTTGCTCGCAATGCGCCCGGAACATTATTCTGAGTTTATTCGATAAATATTCATCCTAAAGCTTTGATACTTGATATTTATTGTTAGAATGCGTTATTATACAATGATCTAATATTTATAATGGTCTGGGAACGCTAGGAAAAAAGTTTACTCTTGGCGGTTGGACTTAGAAAAATTTCGCTCGGTCGGAGTTGCTCGCAATGCGCCCGGAACATTATTCTGAGTTTATTCGATAAATATTCATCCTAGAGCTTTGATACTTGATATTTATTGTTAGAATGCGTTATTATACAATGATCTAATATTTATAATGGTCTGGGAACGCTAGGAAAAAAGTTTACTCTTGGCGGTTGGACTTAGAAAAATTTCGCTCGGTCGGAGTTGCTCGCAATGCGCCCGGAACATTATTCTGAGTTTATTCGATAAATATTCATCCTAAAGCTTTGATACTTGATATTTATTGTTAGAATGCGTTATTATACAATGATCTAATATTTATAATGGTCTGGGAACGCTAGGAAAAAAGTTTACTCTTGGCGGTTGGACTTAGAAAAATTTCGCTCGGTCGGAGTTGCTCGCAATGCGCCCGGAACATTATTCTGAGTTTATTCGATAAATATTCATCCTAGAGCTTTGATACTTGATATTTATTGTTAGAATGCGTTGTTATACAATGATCTAATATTTATAATGGTCCGGGAACGCTAGGAAAAAAGTTTACTCTTGGCGGTTGGACTTAGAAAAATTTCGCTCGGTCGGAGTTGCTCGCAATGCGCCCGGAACATTATTCTGAGTTTATTCGATAAATATTCATCCTAGAGCTTTGATACTTGATATTTATTGTTAGAATGCGTTGTTATACAATGATCTAATATTTATAATGGTCTGGGAACGCTAGGAAAAAAGTTTACTCTTGGCGGTTGGACTTAGAAAAATTTCGCTCGGTCGGAGTTGCTCGCAATGCGCCCGGAACATTATTCTGAGTTTATTCGATGAATATTCATCCTAAAGCTTTGACACTTGATATTTATTGTTAGAATGCGTTATTATACAATGATCTAATATTTATAATGGTCTGGGAACGCTAGGAAAAAAGTTTACTCTTGGCGGTTGGACTTAGAAAAATTTCGCTCGGTCGGAGTTGCTCGCAATGCGCCCGGAACATTATTCTGAGTTTATTCGATAAATATTCATCCTAAAGCTTTGATACTTGATATTTATTGTTAGAATGCGTTATTATACAATGATCTAATATTTATAATGGTCTGGGAACGCTAGGAAAAAAGTTTACTCTTGGCGGTTGGACTTAGAAAAATTTCGCTCGGTCGGAGTTGCTCGCAATGCGCCCGGAACATTATTCTGAGTTTATTCGATAAATATTCATCCTAGAGCTTTGATACTTGATATTTATTGTTAGAATGCGTTGTTATACAATGATCTAATATTTATAATGGTCTGGGAACGCTAGGAAAAAAGTTTACTCTTGGCGGTTGGACTTAGAAAAATTTCGCTCGGTCGGAGTTGCTCGCAATGCGCCCGGAACATTATTCTGAGTTTATTCGATAAATATTCATCCTAAAGCTTTGATACTTGATATTTATTGTTAGAATGCGTTATTATACAATGATCTAATATTTATAATGGTCTGGGAACGCTAGGAAAAAAGTTTACTCTTGGCGGTTGGACTTAGAAAAATTTCGCTCGGTCGGAGTTGCTCGCAATGCGCCCGGAACATTATTCTGAGTTTATTCGATAAATATTCATCCTAAAGCTTTGATACTTGATATTTATTGTTAGAATGCGTTATTATACAATGATCTAATATTTATAATGGTCTGGGAACGCTAGAAAAAAAGTTTACTCTTGGCGGTTGGACTTAGAAAAATTTCGCTCGGTCGGAGTTGCTCGCAATGCGCCCGGAACATTATTCTGAGTTTATTCGATAAATATTCATCCTAAAGCTTTGATACTTGATATTTATTGTTAGAATGCGTTATTATACAATGATCTAATATTTATAATGGTCTGGGAACGCTAGGAAAAAAGTTTACTCTTGGCGGTTGGACTTGGAAAAATTTCGCTTCGGTCGGAGTTGCACGCAATGCGCCCGGAACATTATTCTGAGTTTATTCGATAAATATTCATCCTAGAGCTTTGATACTTGATATTTATTGTTAGAATGCTTTATTATACAATGATCTAATATTTATAATGGTCTAGATACGATAGAAAGATAAGTTTACTCTTGGCGGTTGGACTTGAAAAATGTTCAAAGTGCCGAGATAGTATATGAAAAGTTGAATATTTTGTGTTAAATATCCTGGAAATATAAATATTTATTGTGTTGTACAAAAAAATTTTTCATGCAAAAATTTTTCTAAGTCCCAACAGCCCCGCCGGACGGGCTGTTGCCGCGGCGGTTTGCACCCATAAGCGCGCGTGCTATTCACCGCGCGGCGCCGGCGTCCTTGCCGGCCGTTCGGTATCCTTAAGAGACTCGACGGTTCGGCGAGTCGGGCGGTTCAGCGCGCGCTTGGGGCTATTCTACGATCTCGGTCGAGAAGCAGTTCACGGCGCCTCGAGACTTCGGTCTCGACTGTTTCGTTCCGTACTTCGTTTAGAACTTTTCTCTACACAGCATTGCCACGGGTCGGTGTCTAAGACCGAATGGCCCTTATGTGGCGAGCCTCCCATCGAGGAGGTTGGTGACTTGTATGCACTGATGTGTATACTCGTACTAACTGAGCATCAACTCTTCTATCCGAGCTAAAAGTTTGAGATAGTTATGGAAAGATGTTTGAGAGAAACTAAAACTAGAAAGAAGTCAAACTTCTTGTTTGCAGAGAAACGAAAAGTAAATAAAATGAGGTTGGCTTTCGGAGGGGCATTGTTACACCCAGAGCCCAGCATGCGTCCTGTCCGCGCTTCCTCGGCACTTGTGTCGAT